>NW_007231507.1:746289-811925 GCF_000164805.1 Carlito syrichta | reverse complement strand
GGGGCAGGGGACAGAACTATCATGGTAATTTAGTTTCTAATCTTAGCCCTAGGGGAAACAGCTTTCGGGAACAAGGACTACCCAGTCTACCAGGAAATAGAAGTAAAAAAATATCTAGAAAGAAGCTAAACTTAGAAAGACAGAAACAATTCCGCCATGCACCTTCCATCAAGTGTACTGAGATTCACTTATAAGTTTTACTGCCATGTATGCACACTGGTCACCAATCACACGCCAATATCATAGGTATAACTGATATCCTATGTCAGAGGCGATCTTCCAGATGGGCCTTTACAGGCCTCAGCCATGTAGCTATAGATGTTGGCTCCCAACACTCAGCGTCATCCATTCCTTCTTTTTAAGAGATACCTTTTTTTCTTTTCTTTTTAAATTTTGAGTTCCAGTGTTATTCTGTCACGCAGGCTAGAGTGCAGTTACACAATCACGGCTCATTATAACCTTGACCTTCTAGGCTCAGTCAATCCTTCTGCCTCAGACTCTGAAGTAGCTGGGACTATAGGCATGCGCCACCACACCTGGCTCATTTTTTGTAGAGATGAGGTTTTATTTTGCTCAGGCTTGGCTTGAACTCCTGTATTCAAGCAATTCCCTCATCTTGGCTTCCCAAAGTACTGGGATTACAGACAGACGTGAGCCACTGCGCCCATCAGAGACAAACATTTTTAATTGCTGGCACTGTGTTTCATCATGAACATTCCTACTGCTGGAAGGCAGACTTGTATTACTGACTTTGGAACCTGGAAATTAAGCTCTTACTGCCCCATACTCCACCATGCCTGAGTGTGCCCTCTCCCCATCCTCTCAGTATAATCGTGGTTTCTGTTACACAGTGTTTGGAGGTGACATTATTGCGACTGTGTTCTGTTCAGAACTAAGCTCTCGTGTACATTATTTTCCTTTCCTGCATACTTTCTTGTTTTTCCTGATTAATGATAATATTTGTAATTCAGCTTTTCATCCTGAAATTGTGAATGAATGCTTACTCTATGCCAGGGGCTGGATTGAACAATTTATTGGGTGTGTCCCATTTAATCCTTATAGCAGGCCTGCTATTTAACTGTGTTTCTCTGTTTCTCCATCTGTAACACTGGAACCAGTGTGGAGGCAGGAAGAGGTTAAATATATTTGCTCAAGGTCACTCAGCTAGAAAGTGGTGGTGGCATAGGAATGTGAATCCAGAGGAACTGGACTCTAGAGCCTGGGATTTCTCTGAGGTCTCTGGCCTAGAACTTTATAGGAGGAGCGGGAAGCACGGCAGGAAAGGTGAGAATAGAGTGGCAAGGAACTTCGAACAGAACAGAATGAGGATGCATCTCTTCTGTTTAAAAGAATAACTGCATTCCCTTGCGATTCTCTGCCAGTTAGACACAAATACTCTGTATCATTTTCTTCTCAAAGGATAAAAATGCCCTTCCCAGGACCTGCTGGGGTGGGAGAGCCCTGGGAATGGGTGCGCCTTCTGCCCAAGGCTCCCTTCACCTGGATCTCCTGCCCGCTGCCATCCTTTCTCTTGGCTTACTCACTTCTCCTAGAGGAGTGTGTTCACGTCTTTAATTACCTCCTTGAGAAAGGCTATCTGGGGCGTAAGTTTGTGGAGGTTTTGCAGATTTGAAAATACTTAATATTTATTGTATAAGATTTTAACTTGGGATTAATTTGCCTTCACAACGTTGAAGGCTTGTTTTCTAGAGCTCTCAGTGTGCTTTTGAAGTGAAGCTATTCTGACTGCACATTCTTTGTATATAACTTGTTTCATTTTACTTTTCTCTTAAGATTCTTATAGAATCTTTGCCTCTGAAATTAAGAAATTTTGTGCTGATGTTTCATGGTTTGGATCCTGTTTGAGTCGATGTGCCAGGCTCTCCCAATTTGGAAGTTTCTGGCTTTAGCTGGAAACTTCTCTCGAATATCAGTATTTCTTTGATTAAGTCTCCATCTTTTCCTTGAGCTCTTATTGTTGGGCATGTGGGACCTCTTGTACTGACACTAATTGTTTTCATTTTTCTTCTTTCTCAGGTCTGTGTTTTTGCTTTATTTTCTGGGTCCTTTTATCTTTCTACTTACAGTCAAATCTTTTTAGTCTTTCATTTTTTCTTTCTTGCTTTTCATTTAGCTACAATAGCATTACTGCAGTACGATTCTCATAACATAAAAAGCCACTCTTAATGTGTACAAGTCAGTGGTTTTAAATGTATTCACAAAGTTGTGCAGCCATCACCACTATGTAGTAGTGAAACATTTTCATTCCTTCTCCCCCTGAAAAAATTCGTGCTAATTACCAGTTGTTTCCTGTCTCTCTGCTTTTCCTCCAGTCCCTGGCAACCAGGAGTCTGCTTTCTGTCTCTATGGATTTGTACATTATGGAAAATTCATGTGAATGGACTCATAGAATATATGTAGCCTTTTGTAACTGGCTTGTTTCACTTAACATTATGCTGTCAAGGTTCTTCCATGTAGCATATATTCATTCCTTTTCATTGTCAGATAGTCTCCTATTGTATGAATATGTGTCATTTTGTTAATCCATTCATCCCCTGATGGCCATTTAGTTTATGTCTACTTTTTGGCTGGTGTGAGTAATACTGCTATAAATATAAGTGTACAAGTTTGGCATGGACATATGTGTTCTGTTCTCTTGGGTATATACCTAGGAATGGGACTACTGGATCATATGGTAACTCTGATTAACATTTTGAGGAACTGCCAAACTATTTTCCATAGCAGCTGCACCATTTTACATTCCCAACAGCAGTGTGTGAGGGTTCTGATTTTTCCACATCTTCACCAACATTTGTTATTGTCTGTATTTTTAGTTTTAACTATCCTAGTGGGTGTTCATGTTTTTAATTCAATTTTAAGAGTTCTGCATATTCCTTTTAAATATAACATTCTCTTTCACACATGTAACATCATTTATCTCTGATCACATTAATACATATTTTTGAAGTTTTCGGTTTGCTTCAAGTTGCTTGTACTCGTTTTGATTACCTCTTTTACACTGCATGTCTGTTTTATCTTTGGAAATCATTGATTGTTCCTCTTAAGAATGGGTGGCTAACATGCTAGCATGAGGATGTGGGGCTTCTGGACCCTGAGTTGCTTTGCAAGATAGTCTGCTTGGGCCGGTTATTGATTGAAGAATGTCTAGTGTCAATACTTTAGATCTTATCTTGAGAATATGGTTCCATTCTCCTTCCAGGAGGACAAAAGGACCATGCTGTTTGGGAGTTGAAGTGCTTAGATTTACTTATCTCTGTGCTTTTGGTACCTCCCCAAAGTGTGCATGGCACTCCAATCAGAGAGACCTTCTACAAAAAGCAAACCTCTTTCTGTTGGATGGGGAGAAGTGATTTCTTGGAGGCATACTAGCTAGGTAAGGTTGGGATTAAATCCTTATCAGAATTCCAACCCCCTTTGCCTTTCTTTCAAAAGAAGCTGTGCCACTGATTTCCTGAGCCTTTTGAAGTTCTGCAGTGTAAATTGAGTTGGTTCTCATTTTTCCCCATTGTTGGCTTTCTGGGGTGCTAAATCAGTACTCTCAAATCTGCTTTCCATTTTCCATTTGTCTTTTATTCAGTTCTCATCTGTTGGTTTTGCCTTTTGGAAAAAATAAAAACAAACAAAACAAAAAAGCTCCTTTGACTGTAGTTTTAGCTGGTTTTACGAAGGGAATAAAAGTAGATGCATGTGTGTCCCCTCTGCCCAGAAATCTGCACTCAGCCCACTCTAATGCAGTGTGAGCTCATCCTAATAATATCTACAAAGACCCTGTTTCTAAGTAAAGTTACTCTGAAGTACTGGGGGTTAGGGCTTTAGCATGTCTATTGGGGGCAGGGCATGATCCGACCCTTAACAGGTGGTGACCCCATGACTCTGTACCCAGCAAACAGTTACTCATGCATGAGAGGTATGGTTTACTCCTTACACTTTTTGAGCAAGCAAATATTTAACTAATTTTATGGTCCTGGTACTGTGTAACATTATTAGGAATATTAGACATGGTGCAGAAACAGTATAGACATATCATTCATGAACATAGATGGAGAACCAGCAGTGGTTTAAATAAATAGTGTTAACATAGTATTCAATTATTTTTATTCCCAGGAATTCAGGACTGTGCTAACATTAGAAAATTTACTGTAGAGTCCACTGTAATTAAAAAACAAAAGGAGAAAACTAAACATGTAAACTAAATAAATGCAGAAATTTATTCTATAAAGTTTAATACTCATACATAATACAGTCTTTTAGCAAACTGTGTGGACATTTCATAGCATGGTTAAAGGTTATCAGCTGAAACCCTGGAGCAGAGCAAACTTAATTAATTACTTCCAATTTAGGACAGGCTACCTGTTATTACCCTTACTGTTCAACACTGTGGTGAGGCCTTAGTCAGGAAAGGGCAAACAAATGAAGTCTGTAAGCATGAGTGAAGGAAGGATATAGCTCGCATTATCAGTGGATGATACAACTTTTCACATGGAACGTCCAAGAAAATCTATAGATAAATGATTTAACACTGCTGGTGCAAATATTTTATTTTGTTCTTTTATATCTGTGTTCATATGTGACATCGTTGTTGTAAAATGCACAAATCTACTGTAGTCAGCAAACAAAAGTTAGTAATATATCTGTACACCCATAGGAACTGACACAATGAAGATAGCATTCATGCTAGTGATAAGAACAAAAGGTACCTTGGAAGAAAATCTGACCAGGCTGTAGAAAACATCCATAGAGGAAAAACAGAAAAACAAAATTATTATGATATATATTTTGATTTTCTTATATGCTGCCAAAGTGCTTTTCAGATACAAGATCTTTGTTAATCTCTGAACTGACAATTCACGTCCTTTACTTTTTTCCCCTACTGATACACTTGCCTTCTGATAATTGATTTGTATGAGTTGTTTATACATTATGGATGTCTCTTATATTTTATAAATAATTCTTTCAAGACTGATTTTTTTACTACTGACATAGTGTCCAGTGCCATATAGAAGTTTAATTTTTTTCTTTTTAAAATTAAATTTTTAAAAATATTTTAAAGGTGTGAGGTACAAAGAAGTTTAAAGTTTTGACAGCATGAAATTCATCAACAAACTTGTGCTTTGGTGTATCACTTTTAAAATCCTTGTTTACCTTGAAATTGTAATGATATTATCCTGTACTCTGCCCGATAGTATTAATCTTTGTCACTTTGTGCCTTCGGTAGAATTTATTTTGTATATAATGCAAAATTAACTTTGATTGTGGGAAGCCAAATACACTCATACAATTGAATAGTTCATTTATTGCCTTTTTGATTTATTGTAGTATTAGAGTCTCTGTATCATAATATACATAGAATAAATGTCAAAACAGAATATAAATACAAAGAAAACCACACATAAAAATATTAGAATAACATACAAGAATTACTTTTTTACCTTGGGGTGGTATAGAACCTTCTAGATTTTGTCTTAGGAGACAAAGTTTTAAAAAACTGTATTCACAACTTCTGTATGCATATGTGGGTATATTTTACAGTCAACTGACAAACATGAATATATTTTAACATTTGATGAGAGACTACAATCCCTCAAATATCACAGCTCATAAGAAAAGTACAACCACACTAATAAGCGTGATTGGTGACAGGCCATTAATAAAAGAAAAAATATGAGTAGTCAGAAGAGAAGGATGGTTTCTCAATATCACAAGTAAATAATAATGAAAATTGTCTCTAAGATGACCAGAGCTTACAACTGTCACTAATGCAGAGTGCTTGCTGGTGAGGTTACTGGAAGCAGGAGGCCAGGGTGTCTGCGCATCTCTGGAGCGGGACCTGCCGCTAAGTGTCAGAATACACATCTCAGTACATTTGCTGGTCCAGCAATACCGCTACTTAGACTTCATTCTAAAGAAAATATAAGCCTCTGTCAAAGATGTGGTCAAGGAATTTCATCATGTATTGTTCATTGCATAAAGACTGAAAAAAGACCTGACCATCCTTCCATTGCAAATCAAAAATGTGTTTATATGTGCAGTGGCCATTCTGAAAGTTAACTCAGAAAACGGAGTGATTTTGACAGGTGGTTGGACAAGAGAACCTGCACTTGTTACTTGATAATGTTTTAATGTGTAGACTGTTTTAACAGGTATGTTACATGTATAGCTGTGAAAATGCAGATACTGTCAGAAAAGGAAATACTCCTGTAACTAGCAACCATTTGAATTATCTAGGAAAAGACATTTTGGGGATACTCAGTGAAAATTGAGCACTCTCTGGATGACACTGTTGAATTGCTGTGTTGGGTGTGTAAAAAGGCTATTGCGATTATGGTTAAAAATAAGTTCTTATTTCTGAAGTATTTACTGATGAAAAAAGACACTGAAGGAAAAGTCAGTTAAAGGAAAGAAAAAGTCAGTTTTTTGTTTTTTTTTTAAGTCTTAGGAACATTTGAGCAATATAACTAATGATGTTTTCCCTTTCATGTTAATAGCAGTAATTTAAAGCCAAATTTGTGGTTGGTCCCTAAAGAGCTGTATAGATCCTTAAAAAGGAATTCATTTTCAGTTATTCTTGTCCCTGTTTTAATATTTCTATTCATCCCCCCCATGTTATTTTTATTTTTTACTTTTTAAAAATAATTTGTGTCTTTTTAGGTGATCTGAAATTATTTCAGAAACAATGCAGGGTAAAGACTGATGATTGATAATTAACCTGTGAACTAAAATAGTTAATATTTGTTGAGCACTGTGACTAAGTGCACACAGTAAAACATCTTAGCAACTACCTTGCTATTATAGAGTACTGCCGTTCAGATGAAGGAAGTCGTTTAGAGAGAGGTAGTGTGGGCTGAAATTGTGTGTGTTTATATACAATATAAATAACAGATTTACATATTTCTGTTTATGTAATACATTAAACAATGAATATGTTTTATAATCATGTTACAGAAAATAGTTACGTTTAAAGCACTTAATATGATAAAACACAAACAACTGATTGTAGCTGTTTTCTTTCAGAATTTAAATGAATATGTCGAAGCATTAATTACCTTGAAACAAAAAATTATCAATACGGAGTAAGTATGTTTGTATGTGTTTGGCAGAACTTTGTAAACCTGAGATACTGACTGAAGCTGGTGGTGGTTTTAGTCTCCTGGGGCTGGAATCAGCATTGGAGTTTCTTACTTGGAGTCCTATGTGGTGCTGATTATGATTAAACTTCCCCTGGCCTCTGACTGGGACTTGAATCTTTTGTTAGAGGTTCACAGGCTTTCAAAACAGGTCCATGGGTTAGTAGGAAGTTATTTATTTTTTACTTGGATCTTTTTTAAAAGCTGTTTTCTGTTTTCATCACCTTATTAGCTTTCAGGCTGGACCTCAGATTTCCTCACATTGTTTCATGGTCATGGTGTGACATTGAATTAAATTTATAAGTTATAAATTTATAGACCAAGATATTACTTATATCAAAGGAATTTTAAATGCAAAGCTTATATATCAGTGCAATGATTTTGAGGAGTTTAAAGTGATAATTAACTTAGCATAAGTTTGTTTCCTGAAATCTAGGAAGAGAGGGTGCCTTACCTTGCATGATTTGAAACATTATTTTAACATAGTATGTTTTCTAGATAAAATAGTAGCCTAATTCTTCTTTTCTTTGTTGCAGCAATTTGTTAACAGAATATCAGAAGAAATGTGATGATATCCTTTTACTGACTTTTTCTGTTGGATTTTGGAATTATGTATGATTCCTGAAAGAGAAGTGATAATTGTTTTCCATGGTTATCTTTTGGAAGGCTGTGTTTATAGGCTTAAATAGGTAGCACATTTCACAAGCATGGTAAACAGCTAGTCCTTTCACTATTAATGCATGTTTAATTATAAGTTTTAAAATGAGGAGATCTCACAGTCTTTATTTTGCGTTTATTATTATCATTTTCTTAAAGTCTCATAAGCTTTATAATGGGTGGGTTTTTCTCATTTGGACTGAGGATGTGACATTTTTTTTTAGGTTTAAGAATATTGTGAAACTTGAATATGGTACCACCAGAATTTTTTTTTTTGAATCTGCAAAAAGTGCACTATGGGGAATTCAAAATGTAATGAGATCAACTTTCATTTATCATCTTTGTGATTTGTGGATAATATGTATATCCGGAATCATTTGGAAATAGTGTAATTGTATAGTCATAAGAGCTCATGGGCATTTACAAGACACTAACCAGTTTTCATAGTTGATGATACCACCTGTTTGAGTAGTTGATTTGGGGTAGATGTTTACCTCAGTAGACATTTAAATTCTTGGCCATATAGTCACTATTTGTTGGATAACCATTTAGTCAACACCTACTATGTTTAGTGAACAGCCTCTGGTTAAATGTTTTCTTAGTAGGGGAAAAATGTGTTTGTAGTTGATCCTTTCACGTCTTGAGGTGATAACACCTTGATTTAAATCTCTCTCATAAAATAAAATTTCTCTCATAAAAATAAACATCCATAAGTTTGTTTATGTATGTAAACACACACACACCTTTAGCGATTCACCTTCATCTTCAATATTGGTACAGATTCAGCTGTTCAACTTTGGGAATAATAATCTGACACCTGCTTCAATATTATTGCTGGCATACTTGAACTTATGTGTCATCACTAATTATTTATGTGTGTCAGTATCATCATATGTAATTTGTGTGATGAGTACTAAAATCAAGACATATACATTTATTTTTTAGTATCAAAATTTGTATATTCAAGAATAGAGATCATTAAAAATCTTTTCATGTGCTTTGTTGAAATTATCAGTCTATATTGATACATGCTGTGGTAAATGGGAATAAATTAGTAGGAAGACTTATTGCTGTGTTACAGTTGGAACTTTGAATGTTATTTTCTAGGATCTACAATCTTGCCTATATGTATGTTGAACAGAGATTATGGATAATTGTAAAGTGAGTTTTATCTCCATATAAGTATCAAGATAAAATTCTGAGAGTTTTCTTTAATAAGTTTTACAGCTGCAGTTTGCAAGAAGGTGAGCCAACCTGTTTTCATAGTTGATGATACCACCTGTTTGAGTAGTTGATTTGGGGTAGATGTTTATCTCAGTAGACATTTAAACAGATTCAAACAAAATGTACCTAGAGCATAATATAGAGTGTTGCTTTGAAGCTCATAATAAAAGAAAATGCATGTTTTCTTGCCATCAGACTGTTAAAATAAATTTACTATTAAGGTCTTAATTACAACCTGATATTTCACTTTTCAGTACTTTTACTGACTACATTGCCATTGAGATGACACTTATTCTCAAGTTAACTGTCTATGCAAATCGCACTATTTAATTTTTTTTTTTTTAATCTTGTGTTATTTTAAACAGTTTAAAATAGGCCTACTTAACATTTTGGCAGTATTTCATTATCTGATTACATTTATCACTTAGACAAAGGTGAAACATGGTTATAAACTAAATCACAGAATTACTTATCATTTAATTTGAATAAATGGGTATGAGTTCAAGACTGGGAAAACCTAGGTTGTTTGGCATATTGTCTTCTAATATACAAGGGGGGACCTGCCAAAAAACAGAATTATATTTGGACGATAGGCCCCTTGTAGTATAGGCTTCCCCAGCTAGGGAAATATTCTAGGAACCCACTGACATCAGTGTGCCAGCTGGCATCATTGTGAGAGGCTGTGTTCCACTTTAGTGAATTTTGTTTTGGAGATTCTTTCAACATGTTTGCCCATTTTATGATGGGTGATTTATAAGCACACCTGCCCACACCATGCTGAGTATTCAGCAGTTTTTGACCAAAAGTGACATGACCCTATCCTCCCTATTCACCCGATCTTCCAAGCAACTATTTTTTTGTTTTCTTGGATAAAAAAAGTCCTCAAAAGGAAATATTTTGCTGATGTGGGTGGAAGAAGTGAAATGCAGAAGCACTAAAAGGCATCAAAATTGACAAATTCAGAAACTGTTTTAAGTAATGAAAAAAAAAAGTCTCATTAGGTGTATTGTATCAAATGGAGAGTACTTCATGAAGTTTAAACATGTGAGACTATATACACAATTCTTAATAAATAGATGCTGTTTTGGGGGGGAGTCTTCACTTGTATTCTTCAGCAGATTAAGAATCTGCTTGTTTCTCACATTGCTTTTTTGTAAACTTTAATAAAAAATAGACTACTCTGCCTAAGAAATAAAAAGCAATATGAAGATCATGTTGGGGTACATAGAAGGAATACATTTAGAAAGAGAGTTTTTTCATTCTTTTTTTGTTTCAAGTTACAAATCAGATCTCATTCTCAGTGTATATATTTAATAATTCATTATAGATGCTTTTGTATAATAATGTTAATGCATTGTTCATTTTTAGAGAAAATAGTACTCTGCATCACCAAGTAGAACAGATGCTTCAAAAAATTTCTCCTCTGCAGAAATGTCAGGAAGAACTCGGATCTTTAAAAGCAGAGCTAGAAGAGAAAAAGGTACCTAAAATTATTTTCCTATGAAGATTTATGGTCAATAAATTAGAAGCAGATCCTTCACTATAATTGGCACAAAGGGACTTTTTATGTGTTAAAAAAAGAAATAAAGACTACTCAAGACTCTTAAGTGTATTACTGTCCTTTGAGAACATTGAACTAATTGATTAATGGCTTAGTCTTTACAGTGATTATTAACTCTGCAATACTGTTGGTTGCTTATGCTGTTTGAGAGGGTCAGTGGAGAAAAACTTCTAGCTGTGAATTTTTATGGTTTATATATCCATAAAATTAATTGCTTTTTCGCTTTTTTGGCCTTAAGTGTAGATTAACTTGCAAAAATTTGAACTTTAAAGGTAGAACAGTCATTGTATATAATGGAGAGTGGGAGAGAATCTTACTCCTTCAGTGGCTCTGGTCTAGGCCTGGTAAGCCCAGTGGTGAATGAGGCACTCAAGTCCTCTGCTTTGGTGTGAGTTAAGATGTCCTTTAAAGAGCCTGCTCTCATAATTCATAAGCTAGCTGGTGTTCTAAAGAGTCTGTATACTTCACCTCTATATTCTTACCAGCTTTATTGGATCCTTTTTGCTAAATGTCTTTTTATTTTTGCAGTCACTTGTATTTCGCATTGCCTGTGAGAGGTACACAAATGAGTCTTTAAGTAATACATTACATGCTCTTTTGATAAGTGTTAAGGTTAAAGGCTATTTTAACTCTGAGTGGTGGGTGATGTGTTTGATTTTGGGGGATGTTTTTGTTTGTTTTTTGGAGAAACAGGACAGGAAAGTTCCCACGGTGGGAGGGGACCAGAGGGGGTTGCCCTTGGATGATATTTATTGAGTCGAGGTGGAGCGTTGGGAGAAGATACCCATTTCAGATAGGAAAATCTGATAAGTGTATCTTTTCATGGATGCTCTACTTCTTTTCACGTCAAGTTGAAATAAAACTGTTTACTAAAAATGCTATAAACATGCTTTCCTATATAAGTTTTGGTTTACTCCTTACAGAAATCTTAGAATTCATTACTTTTACAGATTTAAAAAAAAAAAATCTGAAGTCTGTACATTTAGGTGGTTTGCATGAGACAGGTTGTAGCTACCCTGGAATGATTCTCACTTCTTGATGTGTTCTTTCTAGGCTTTTCTCATGATAGTTTTTGTGCTTCTTGGTCTTCCTCTAATTATGCTGTTTTAGTAGTGATGTGATTATCTGAGGTTTTATGTGCTTTAATAGTACATATTTATTTTCCTATTTCTATAGAAATTTATTATTATATGTTTAGCTATGCTGTCAGAGTTAAACAGAAACGATCCCAATTCAGTTATGTCTTCCCTGATTATATGATTTAACGGCCATATTTGAGAGGAAACATGAACATAATGATAAACCCTAGTAAACCCAATTAGTCACTCAGTCATTGTGATTTTGGAAGAATAAGTCAGCATGTCAAACCCTCAGACTCTTCATTTGTGAGAAAGAAATAATAAAGTCCCTCTCTCAGATTTGCTGATATTATAGAAATATATACATATTATACCATACTAAAATCCTCAATAACAGTGTCTTTCCCATTTTACAGTGGCCATCAGGGTTTATATATAGTGTTCACACATTTTTTTTCCAGTTACCATTAAGTATATTGATTTGTTTTATATTTATCCGTAACTGGATTAATAGCTAATATTTATTAAGTTCTAAATTATGTTCAGGTCATAATTGAATTTTAATTAGTTGAGACAAATGTTAGCTATTTAATGTTTAAATCAGTAATAAAGATTTTGAATTGCTGTAAAATTAATATATTGTTTTAAACTTTATAGCTTTGTTTGATTGGACTATTTGTCATATTACATCAATTTGACTACATGTATAAAAATGTTCAGTGAATTGTACTTTGGTTCTCTGCCTAATATATCTATTCATTTGGTTAATTTCACACTGTTAGAGGATGATAATTTAGCTTACCATCTTATCAAGGTCAAAACAAGTTATGAAAGTGGTCGGTGACTTTTTTCTTTCTTTTTAGAGTTCTTTAAAATTGTATCAGGATACTCATCAGGAATATGCTCGTGTAAAAGAAGAATGCTTGAAAAGTGATGCTCAGTAAGTAATTTTAAAACAACTGCAGAAATCGGGTTTTTATCTTTGAAAATGGATCATTCTTAAGTCAGTAATCATTCTTTTTTTATCTGACTTTGGATCTATAGATCATAATTAGCTGTGTGGTCTTAAACTAGTTGTTCAACCCTGGTTTCTACGTTTGTAAATTTGCAGGTTATAAGGAGGATTAAATAACTCAGCATATACTAAAGGCCTGCACAAAGAACTCCATAAAAGTTTATGTGTCTGTATATACATCCATGCACATGTGTCTGTGTATGTAAAAACATGGATGCTGCCCCTTTCTTTGCACCAACACCTTAACGGATACCATGTGGAACTTAATTTTTTTTACAATGAGTAAAAAGGGATGTTCAAAAGCATCCTGTTGATTTTGAGGTTCATACTATATTCACATTCACAAAACAAATATGTCAGCTATACCTACAATAGTTGAATGTAGATGGATGTAGCAGTGACTCAAAGAGTTACCTTTTCAGACACTCAGAAATCCATCTTAAAGCAAAAATAAGTGTAATTGTACAGCCACTGACTTACATAAAGTGGTGCTGTGGACACTAAATTTCATGTATGTTTCTGAAGAGTAGCATTAACTAAGTAGATGCTGGAATGGCTCTTGGAGATCATCTGGACACACCAACTAGGCGTACAGATGATGTTTTCAGGGAAGGTCCCAGATATGCTTGTGTCAGTCTGGTTAGGTCTACATCGTATTTTGCAGATGAGGAGGACAGAATTTTTTAAATCCAAGGTAAAGATATTACACACTAAGTGGTTTATTATTCTCTCTTAGGTTTAATCTACCATCGGAACAATTGCTGATAATTTCAGTTGTTGACGTCAGATTTTAGTTGTCACTGACATTTTCTTTGTTATACGGATTTTAGTAATTGAAAAAATATGTACCACAGATTATCAGATTGTAGTTTTTTCTGTTACACTTTTTTTTGTCATTTAATGTGTAACATTTTATTATTAGGAAGAAGAAACTAGAAGCTAAGGTGAAGAAGCTGGAAGGTAATTGGCACTGTTGTTACTTGGCTCATGCAATCATTGGTCATAAAATCGTTGGTAACTGTGAGCCTGTGCTCCTTCATCACATGGTTGAGTTGTGGTTTCTGATGGTGCATCCGTGGATGGCTGCATGAAGGGTCTACTGGAAGAATTGTGAATACTGCACTCCTCTCAATTTCCAGACAGTAACAGAGAGATGGCATGTGGCAGATCACTGAAATGCTATTGCACATAGCAGCCCATACTTTTGCCATAAAAAACAGCAAGTAAATGAAAGGATTTGATTTTCAGAAGTTGAATCTCCTGCTGCTTTCTCATTTTTTCCTTTATGCAATAAGCGGTTACTAAAAGTGGTACTAGTTTTAATACCAAGAAACTGGTGCATTTAGCTAGTTATAACACACGCTTAGGATATTTCTATGAATTTGTGTACCCTGAGGCGTTTTGTCCCTGATCCTCTCCTGCACCTCACCCTCTATTTAGGGACTTCTAGCCTACACTGAGTAGGTAAAGTGCAGAAGGGTCTCATAAGATCTGAGTCCTCACATTTTAGCTAATAGCCCTCTCAGGAATCAGGAGGAATCAAACTCAAGATCTTTCCATTTGCGTTTGCTTTCTCCTCCCTTCGTTGTGTTGCTGGGACACAGACATAGTACTGGGTAGAGAAAAGGGGACTGCCAGGTCTGTCCTGTATATGGCCTTCCGTCATCCCTGCGGGGCTGCTGCTGCAGTCACCTGGTGTGGGTTTCTGACCCATCCTGCTGCTAGTGCTCTGCTTCAGACATGACTTATTTTCATTTAGAGTGGGAAGGAAGAACTTGAATTTAGTTGTATCGGGTCGTATAGTATAGGAGCTTCTAGAGAGTATTTCTAGTCATTGATTTACCTGGAATTAGCCAAGATTTTTAGACCTGAACTCTAGACATTTTGGTAACAATTTTTTCTCTGATTTGCTTGTTGCACGTACATTATCAGTGTGGCAGTACTAAGTACAACATTGTGGTGGTGTTCTTTATATTGGTTTTCTTGCTAGTATGTGAAGATAAGTGTCTCTTGTATTTAAAGAAATGTTTTTAAAAGACCTGATGTACTTTTGGAACAGATCTGTGTAAAGCAAAATGTAGCCTTTATTTTTTATGCAACACTTTTTTTTTTTTTTTTTTTTTTTTGAGTTGGAGTCTCACTCGGTCCCCCCAGACTGGAGTGCAGTGGCCGCTCCCGGCCACCGCAGCCTCGCTTGCTGGGCTCCGGCGATCCTTCCGCCTCAGCCTTCCGAGTAGCCGGAATTACAGGCATGCGCTACCACACCCGGCTGATTTTTTGATTTATTGTAGAGATGAGGTCTCGCTGCCCAGGCAGGTCTCGAACCTGCGGGCTCAGGCAATCTACTCATCTCAGCCTCCCAAAGGCGCGGGATTACAGGCTGAGCCACCGAGCCCGGCCGCAACACTTTTTTTTAAAGTAAATGATTTGAAATAAAGATGATTGGGTAAATATTCAAGCTTGTAAGAGGAATTAGGAGAGAATTGTTGCTAAGGTGTTTTATGGGATTTTACTTTACTTAGTAATTGCATATGAATATATTTGTGTGAAGTCAGCACTGGTCAGATTCTTAGTAGTGTTTCTGGACTATTTAGTGCTTTGGAACCAAAAACCAGAATGAATGATTTGCTGAAGGTTCACAAAAGAACTATAAAAATACATAAAAGGTAGATCTCTAATAAAAGTATTAGGGTTTTATGGTTAGTTGTTAAAGAGCTTTCTAGTGAAAAATAACCATATCTATAATGAGCATTTAGAAGATTGCCTGCCCCCTCCCCACCACCAAAAAAAGACAATGGTACTAATTGTATTCTGAGACAAAATCACAATTGTAAGCTAACACTGTAAGTTTGCTGATTACTGAAATGGGAAGAACAAGGGATACCACGGTATCTCCCTCTTATTCCTTCGATTCTTGCTTGACTAGAAGGGTTTGAGATTGCTGTGCTGGTTTGAAAAGGATTCTTAAGGCTTGTGCCAATTCTGTGGTTTTATAAATGACAGTTTAAAAAAGTGTTTCTGCATCCATCCCTAACTGATAAAATACTGAAATAGCAGTAACTTTGTATAACATTTGTTTCAAAGTTTCATTAACCATAGTAGTAAAGTTAATAAATTATTTTTCTCTGTCTTGTTTCATTGCACTTTTTATATAAAGAGGCTGCCGTCAAGCAAACTCAGGACTTTAAGCAACTGAGAAATGAAAAGAAAATACTTGAAAAGGAATTTAAGAAGACACAGGTACTAGATAAAAGCAATGCACACATATCTTAAACTTTTGGCTACAGGGCTCCCATAGAGTCTCTTGTTTGTCAGCTCAATGTAGAAACCAGGCTTGAGGCCACCTGGCCAACAGTCACACTTACCTGTTGGACCTCTTCTACATTTGGTCTACAATGGCTACACTCCTTATTCAGCATAAACACTGTTAGTGTTTTCTTTTCACAGGAAAGACTTGACGAATTTTCTAAACAGAAAAATGAGAAAGGTGAGTATTCAGTTAATGCTTACGTAAAAGTTCTGTTTAGACATGCAGTATTTTTTAAACTACTTTTTTCCCATATTTTTAGAGTTGAAACATATTGGAACACAAATTTCAAGTGATTCATATGGAAGCATCGATAAAAGTGAGTATATTGCAACTTTGGTTTTAATGTTGTATGTTACTTTTTAAATGATTTAGGAGGCTGCATGCTGCTTTTCATATAATTGTGAAAATGTGAGGGTTTAGTAGATGTTTCATGTTAGAAGTCATATTATTTTGGGTCTTCATTACATCCAAATATATAATCACTTTCTTGTCTTATAAGATAATACAGTGATTGAAAGAGTCAGAAGTCCCATTGTGTATTTTCAGAAGACAGAATAATTTAGGAAAGGCCCTAAGGTAAAAGGAAAGGTAAAGTGATGGTCATAGCCCAGGGTACTACAAATTTGGACATGTACCCTCCATTGTTGAGTGCATTGTCTTACATAGAGATGAGGAGGCATAGCACTAGAAAGTGAGAAATTGGAGTTTTCACTTTAACACTGCCATTTGCTGTCTGACCCTTGGCTACTTAACTTCCCTTTTTTGTGTTTTTTTGTTTTTCCTTTTAAAAATGGAGAGTATTGGGCCAGATGCAATGGTTCATGCCTGTAATTCCAACACTTTAGGAGGCTGTACCAGGAAGATCACTTAAGGCTAGGAGTTTGAAACCAACCTGGGCAACTTAGTGAGACTTTGTCTCTGCAAAGAAAAGAAATAGCTGGGTGTGGTGGCACTCTCCTGTAGCCTCACCTACTTGGGAGACTGAGGTGGAAGGATTCCTGGAGCCCAGGAGATAGAGGCTATGGTGAGCTGTGATTATGCCACTGCACTTCAGCTTGGATGTCAGAGTGAGACTCCAACTCAAAAAAATAAAGCAAACAGATAAATAAATGGAAAGTATGAATTTGCATTTCTTTTCTATCCCACAAGTTTTGGGGGGGGTGCATTTAAAATGTTTACAAAGTAAATAATGGTATTTTCATCTCACTTAATGTGTTGTTTTTCTTCCAAGTGGAAATGATTTAAAACACTTAAATTGTGTGCAAGTGTATAGTGTCTCTTGGGAAGTCATCTTTACGTTTTTTCCTTAATTTTTAAAATTTAATTCAGAGCACAAGTTCATGTTTTCCATGGCCTAAGACTTTTACACTTCTCATCTTCAGTTGCCTGCACACTGACTGGTCACTAACCTATCCCTGATGTGTCAGTTCCCTGTGCTTTGACTCTGTTCTTCACACTCTTGGGTATGAGATTTGAGACTTGAAGTGATAGGTGTTGCTGAGAGAAACAGAAAGCTTGACAGCATGCTGCTTTCCACCCAGCAGCCAGTTGTGGAATTGACTTGTCTTCTCATTTAGGATGCACAGATTTGTTTTAGGGTTCAGCTCTTCCTAGGCCTTACTCCTCAAAGCAGAGCACTTCCCCCCACTTTGTGTAGTTGCTCTCTAGCCCTACAATCTGTTTTATTTTTTTCAAGTTACTTGTCACTATTTCAAGTGAAATCGTTTTATTTTTATCTACCGTCATGATGAGGACAGCGGTGTTGTCTGTTTATATTTTACTTTTTTCCAGATAGATAAATGAAGTCTTTTGGAGTCTGCTGATAGGCGTAATGGTTTTAATATCTAGTTCTTAAGTGTATTGTTAACACTTTACCTTAATACTTGACTTATGGAAAAGATGTGCCAGTTAGGCACTAAAGAGTATCAGGCTGGCTTCACTTGACCGACAGGCTGCCTGATTGTCACTTTGCCTTTCCTTCATTTCACATTCCAATAAAAATGGCAAAAATAAAACAATCGCTGTCCTGAATAATTAAAAAGCTTATCATCAATAGAGGAAGTGAATTAGGAAGGTGTACAGCAGGTGATATCAGTTGGTGATGAAACCCACAATCACAGAGAAAATAGCAGCTCTCAAAAAGCAAGTTTTCATTGCAGAAGCCTGGAGTTTACCCACATCAGAGATGGCAGGGAGTGGGAGAAGGAGCAGGACATTAGCATTTGCCAGGTAATTGACTAAAGGGTGGAAAGTGTGCCAACGTTTTGGCTTCAAAAACTGTTTCTGGCCCTTGCCGCTAAAGTAGGGCCCCATTTTAGTTTTCTGAAGCTTTAGCTGTGACATGGGAGCTACTCAGAGTGGGTATAGGTATCAGAAAATTGGGTAGCTAAGGCTACTTAAAAAGATAGCCCCTCCTCTTCCTAGAATATGAGATGTTTACATGCTCCATGTAAACCCTCATGACTGTATCCACTCACCATGCTCCCCACGCCCATGCAGAGTCCTATAGGTGTACGAAATGAGAAAGCGTTGATTGCCAAAGGAATAAACTAAAAATGTAAGCTGAAGAAATATACTCTGGCTACCAGAGATGTTCTGCCTAATCTATCATCTAAGCTTGAGAAAAAGCAATGACAAGAAAGAAAGGCACCAGACGCAAGAAGACTGGAGAAATATCTTAGATGATGAATGAGAAGAAATACTGAAAGTGGAATTCGTGTTCTTAGAGAAAGTCTATAGGCTACTGCTGTGACATTGTTGAATTGGGCGTCTTGAAAATTGAAAATGCAGTTTCATCAATAGACCCTGTAGAAAGGTGGAAATATTGGATGGACAAATAAAAGGTCCATTCAGCTAATCAAAAGATTAAACTGTCGGCATCTCTGAGAGCGTGGTGCAAAGAGACGAACAAAATAATATTAGAAAAAGTGAAAGGATTGGAGGAGAGAGCCCGATGTCTCAGTGTTCATCTATTAGAACTTCTCAGAGGGAAGAACAGAACAACAAGGAAAAAAGTTATGAAGAAGTGCTGGAAGGAAACTTCCCTGAGCAGAAAACACACTCCTATTTTTAGGGCCCAGCAAGTGTTGAGCAGGACTTTGGTGTACAGTCTCCACCTCTGAGACGCTCAGAGGAAATATATCTAAAAGCAAAAGAAGCAGACAGATTGAAGATGAATGCAGAGGAAAGGAGAAAGATAACTCTGAGCAATGCTGACATGAAAGCAGTCATATAAGAAAAAAAGTAATTCAAACTAAAAGATGAATTTACAAGATTAAAAGGTTGGTTAAAGGTGCAGTTCACCAAGAAGATACTACTGTTAGGGAACTAAAAGCATAAAACTGTCAAGCAAAGATTTTGGAATTTCTGGGGAGAGTTTCCAGCCAAGCCTGTTTTAATCATGGGAGACTTCCATGTATTTTTCTTTTTTTTTACAAATAGAGAAAAAAGAGACAGGAGATGGAACTGGAATCACAATTCTGAGATTGATAATTTACATACAGTTCTTTATAAACCACATACCTGGAGTTCTTTAAAATAGTTTTCAAACATATGTAAAAGTTGACTAGTAAATAAACAACAAAAAAATGCAATTTGAGATATTAATAAAAATCCCCCTGAATAAAGAAAACCTACAAAATTTACCTAATAGTAAACTCATACAAACTCAAACCTCTCTTGGGTAACAGAAAATAAAAGTGAAATACTAAACTATTTTGGAAATAAACAGTAGGATATTTTTTATTAAGACCTTTGAGATATAGCTTATTTCTTTGATATTGAAAGGACTATTTTATGGCCTTAAGTGAATGTTTTAGAAAGCAAGAAATACAGAGACTGAAGTGTTTAACTGAAGAAGAGAATTCATGAAGATGCAAATAAGTTAATGAAATAGGAAAAAAAACTATTGATTTAGGACAATTAAAATTGATAGCTAGGTCTTTGCAATGCTAGTAAAACCAACAACTCTTTGGCAAGTGTTGTCAAGAAAAGAAGGGGGGAACCCAATACCAGGCCAGGCGTGTTTACTCACCCCTTTAATCAAAGCACTTAGCCGGACTCAGTGGCTCAGCCTGTAATCCCAGCACTTTGGGAGACTGAGGTGAGTGGATTGCCTGAGCCTGCAGGTTCGAGACCCGCCTGGGCAACTTGGCGAGACCTCATCTCTACAATAAATTAAAAAATTAGCCGGACATGGTAGTGCGTGCCTGTAGTACCAGCTACTTGGAAGGCTGAGGCGGAAAGTATCGCCGGAGCCCAGCAGGTCGAGGCTGCGGTGACCAGGAGCGGCCGCTGCACTCCAGTCTAGGTGACAGAGTGAAACTCCAACTCAAAAAAAAAAAAATTATACCACTTTGGGAGGCCTAGATGGAAGGCGTGCTTGAGTCTATGGATTCGAGACCAGGCTAGGCAACACAATGAGAGCTTGTCTTTAAAAAAAAAAAAAAATCAAAAATTAGCCCAGCATGGTAGTGTGTGCCTGTATTCACAGCTACTCATGAGGCTAAAGTAGAAGGATCGCCTGAGCCCAGGGATCGAGGCTGTAGTGAGCTGTGATCATGATAATGCCACTACACTCTAGCCTAGGAGATGAGAGTGAGACTCCAACTCAGAGGAAAAAACAAGAAAGAAAGAAGAAAACAATATCAGGACTGAGTAGAGAAATTTCTTAATTTATGAGTTCATATTCAGATTGAAAATGTAGATGAAATGAACCATTTTCTAGGAAAACGTGACAAACCTGTACAGAAAATAACCCAGAAGAAATTTTTAAAAATATTTTTAAGATCTAGCACCATAATAATTCCAGATGGTTTATGCATGAGTCCTGTGAAGACTTCTAGCGAAAAACTAGTATCTTTATTTGTTTCAGACCTTAGGAAATAAGGCATGTTTCCATTTTATTCTCTTAGGCAAGCATAACCCTGCACTAGAAGCAAATAAGAATAATGTGCGCCCATATCCTCAAGACTCAACTCTTGCCACTTGCTAATACGGTTGCAAAAATGCTAAAGAAGATCTTAAGAATCAAATCCATGAATAATTTAGTATACAGACAAATTATGCTTTATGGATTTATCTCAGGAATACTACAACTGGTTCAGAGAATGTTATGATCATCTCAATTCAGCATCCATTCCTGATTTAAAAAAAGAAATTTGGTGATGTAATGGAAAAAACAATTTTAACTTGAAAAAGCTGAAGCATTAAAATTGTAGGCAGTACTGTCAAAGAAGACAAGCATGCTTTTTGTTACTTCCGTTCTTTATATACTGGAGGCCCTAACCAGTGTAGCAAAATAAACACAGAAGAGTAGGAGCTCTAAATACTAATAAGAAAAAATCAAAATTGTCATTATTTTAAATGATCTGACTAATGTAGAAGATCCAGATGACTTTGCTAGAAACAGAACTAGAAGTAAAGGAGCTTGGTCAAGCAACGGCATATGCAGCGAACGTATACAATGTTCTGTTACTTACCCGTTAGAAAAGGACTGAAATAAGAACAACGCATGCTCAGCTGACACCCGAATCAGCAGCAAAAGACCTAAGATAAGTGTGGTATCTCTACGAGTAAAGCTATACAACATCCCCGAAGAGCATTAATGAAGACCTCTATACATGTCAGCATTATGCTCCTGAATGGAGAAGACTGAGAGCATAAACTTTCCCCAAATACATTTATAAATACTATATACAGTCTCACTCAAAATCTTGAGGTTTTCTGTGGAAAAGGGCAAACATGGTGAAAGTTTATCGAGAAGAATACATGTTTGGAGTAATAAAATTTTGAAAAAGAGAGAAACTGCAAGAATCATGTCCTAGCAGATATTAAAACCTGTTGTGATTAACCAAGTGTGGCAGTGGTAGAGAAACTGACAAAGCAATGAAGTACAAAAGAAACTTCTAAATAATATGTAAGTCCAGAAATACTCATAAATGCCTCAGAGTTTGATAAAGGAAGCATTTTAAGGGATTAGGGAAGGGTGTACAGTTCAATTTAAGGCTGTGTTATCACAACTAAGTATGAAACTACACTGAAGAATTTTTTTTCCTGCTTGTTGGGACTTGATAGGTTTTATTTCGTTTTTTTGGTTAGATTAAAAGTCATGAGTGCTCGATTAGAATAGGCATAGCTCTGGTTAATAGCCTCCATATGGAATGGAAAAGTAACTTTTTTTCTTTTTTTTTAAGGTTCCTTGTTTGCTGCTTTGGGTATACGTAATAAGCAGGGATCCTGGTCAGGTCACTTAAGCAAAGGGGATTACAGTATTTGGAAGCAGGCTTTTGGGTAGGTTAAATCACAATGTAGATAAGCTACTTGGTCACAGAATTTTGGAACTCAGAAATGGATGTGCCTCACAACAGTGAATATCAGAAGGTGGATTTGGCTCAGAAGAGGTGGAAATAAATGTCCAACCTTTCAAATTGACCTGTAACTGCCCTCTACATGCATCCTGGTCCTCTTTCTGTGGATTTCGCTTTTTGGAGTGATGCAGTTTTCCAACTTAAATAGGGCTAACCTGTTTCAAAATATGTGATTTCCTGGAGATGTTTTGGTTTAAAATATTGGTCTTTTTAGCCTCTATTGAAACTGGATTAAGGATTTCACTAACTTCAATAAATGCTTAAGGTTAATATAAAAGCTGAAGTCCAAGGAAACTGTACTAGAACCTTGAGGTGGTGACCTGAAACATAACTAATAATACTTAAGCTACTTCTAGTTGAATTTTAATTAGTATGGGTTGTCTTTTTACGCATATTCCACCACAGCTATTAAGTTTATATTTTCATGAATATTTTTTGCTTTGGAAAGTTTTTTTTTTGGAATTTGTATATTTAACAATGCTAAACAAGCTTTAAAACCACAGCATAATATTCTTAATGTGATATTAATTTAATTAGGACTGTCTTAGTTATAACTCCCCTTGGCCTTTCAGCTTGAATTAGTGATTCTTAATCATTTAGGAATTTATACTCCTTTGAAAATGTATAAAAATCCCAAAAGTTTTACTTTCCTTATAAAAACACGTGCCTCTTCTTTTTTTGCTTGTGTGTGTGATGATCGGTTCCTCTCCATATGTTTATACACACATACATTTTGCCTCCCACTCCATTTCACACAAGTCTGTTGGTGGATTTTCTATAATCCTTATACTCCCCAGATTAATCACAGCATGGTTAACTCTGGTGCTTTTTCTGAAACCTCATATAACTGAGGGTTGCTTCTCTGCTATTTCCTCTAAAATGCATAGATCCCAAATTCCTTATATTGTATTGATCATAACAGTGTTTCCTTCCCCTGTCTCAAAGCACTCCGGTGAAAATGTATGGGCCAGAGTCATTTGTTACATGCATACATTAAGAGGTGATAACCTTTTCATCAATAACTAACTGAATTATGCAGTGGTTGAGTTTGGGGAAGATACTTATGTTACCTAGCTTTCTAAGTTCCTAATAAGTCCTGATTTTACAGAGGCATGTTTTGGTCTTATAAAGGTTGAGCCCAGTGACATGACTTTAATGCTTTACTCTTTTTCACAGGAAAAGTAAAACTGCTTCTGAAGGAACTCTGGCTCTGTGTCAATACAACACATAGACTCCCTGGTGAGGGCAGCAGATGTGTCCCAGGTGAGAAAAGTTTACAGAAATTCATTTCATATGAAAAGGTAGAGATGTTTGCCATAGGCATTGCAGCCTTTGGTTTATTTTATTTTATTTTATTTATTTATTTATTTTTGAGATGGTGTCTCACTCTGTCACCCATACTGGAGTGCAGTGGCCGCTCCTGGCCACTGTAGCCTCGACCTGCTGGGCTCCAGCAATCCTTCCGCCTCAGCCTTCAAAGTAGCTGGAACTACAGGCACTTACTACCACACCTGGCTAATTTTTTTGATTTATTGTAGAGATGAGGTCTCGCCAAGTTACCCAGGTGGGTCTCGAACCTGCGGACTCAGGCAATCCACTCACCTCAGCCTCCCAAAGTTTGGGATTACAGGCTGAGCCACCGAACCCGGCTAGCCTTCAGTTTTTAATACATCCTGATTCTGACATTAAAGGAATGAAATAAGCTGGAATGAGTGGATGCTTTTAGTTCTACAAAACTCATTTCTCCTCAGTGTGACTTCTAATCTCACTAAGTGCATTTAGCTTTTATCAGAGAACATTGAGAGAAACTGGAAGGACAAGGAGCAGGGCATCAATGGCAGGTATATATGCAAGACTTGAGGGAGGTGGTTTTTTTTTATGAATCATTTTGTGAGTCTGGTGATTCCATCAGCAGTTTAGCTGAATTCACTTTTACATAATTTGACAGTTCCTTGGGTTGAACATCCTGATTTGCAGTCGGGTGTCCTGGAGGTGTTCTACTGTGTTCTCCATTACAGTTGACTTAGGATTTGGAAATCGTCATTAGTCATTCTAAGAGGAAGGGGAGAAGACAGCTGTCTCGTATAAAGTGAATCTGCTTCTTCCTTAACTTTGTTTTTTTACTAATTTCTTATGATTAGCTGCTGTGAATTTGTAGGACTTTGAGAATCTAAATCTGTAGAAACTTATGCACCTAATTTTCCTCTCAGGTTTCTGAAGATAAAGTTTCTTTGCAATAAATGCTAATGGGCAAGTTACTGATTCTTATTTGTTTTGGATTCAGTAGTTGTCCAGTGTAGGGGGCATATTTTATGGGGTTCTTTTAAGTAGATGTTTTCCTCAGTTTTCTTATGAATGACAGCATCAGTAGGAACCAGGTGGTGCCTGCAACTCTCAAATAAGTTGCTTTTGTTTAGAGCTTACGTGTCTGTCTTCAGGCAGAAGCAACCTGCGAATTCTTTTCATCTTCTTTGTCAGTCAGGTCTATTTTAAACACTTTATATTGTTAAGATGTTATTAAAAGGCTGCCCTTCATTTTATAATCTGATGCTTTTATTTAAAAACATACTTGAGAGAGATAAGTCTATTACGTTCATAGTTCAGAAAATTTCCTTGGACCCCTTGCACAGATTTCCTGAATTTTAACATTTTTTTATTATCAGTGATCAAACCCAGAACATTTGGCACAATCCTATTAACTGAATTGTGAATTTCGCCAGTTTCACTAAAGTCTTTCCATTTCAGGACCCTGTTGGGACCCCACGTTGCTCTAGTCGTTACCTTGCTTTCCTCTCCTTAAGTGTGGCAGTTCCTCTATTTTTCCTTGTCTCTCATGTTGCTGACACCTGGGGAGAGTGTTTCTTTTGTGGAAAGCCTATCATTTTGACTTGTCTGACGTTTTCGTATAGGATTGAGTTTGAGTGCTTCTGGCGAGAACACTATGTGAGGGTGTTTCCCTTGGGGTAGGTGATGTGGGTCCGTGCTATCACTGAGGATGGTAATCTCGATCACTTGTTTAAAGTGGTGTCTGCAGACTTCTCTATTGTAAGGTTGCTGGGTTTTTTTTTTCCTTGCCTAATTAACGTTAATTAGAAAGATTCTTTGACATTATACAAGTTTTCTATTTCTCTACAGTTTTCACCACTGATTTTAGCATCCATCAATTGATCTTGCTTACTACAGTTACTGCTTTGGTGTTTGCCAGAAAGAAGTTTTTTATTTATCTCATTCTTTCTGCAATTTTTTAATTGCAATTCTTCTGTAAGGAAGAGCCATTCCTTCTCCATCATTTATTTATTAACTTATTCATTTACACTAGTAAAGTCTCATAGATCTTATTTTATTCTGTACATTGTAATTCAGTGCTGTCATTATTTATTGCTTAAATTGCTCTGGCTTTAGTGGGCACGTCTTTAGGTTGGCTCTTGGGCCCTTTATACATACCCATCCTTTTCTGAGTTTTTACTTTCTGCTACTGCAAGATGTTTTAGTCTCTACTTAGATTTTCCCTCCCCAGCCTATAATCCACTGCTTCTCCAAGGAGTCTTGGATCCTCTGTAAAACTTTCAATTATAACAAGTGGTATGGACCCATGTACTTTTGCTAATAATTAGTACTGCTGAAGTTCACCAATATCAAGACACAAAAGGATTGACTTTTTATGGGAACTCTTCTGTTGAATTATCATGCTAAGCACTCATGTGATCTCCTTAGGTCTTTCAGGACACTGTGTAGACATTGACCATAGGCAGGCTTGATAGCAGTTGATTTCAGATCACTTTTTGGGCAAAGAAAATAGTGTCCCTATCAACAAAGTTCTGCCAGATTCTGGTTGCGTGGCAAGGTGTACCAAGAGAATGGGTGAGTTAGGAGGGCCCCTTTCACTGCATCCGTTGCCTTTCCCCTCTGCATCATGCTGCTGGTGTGCTGGTGGCTTGTCTCTTTCATTCATTCACCTCCCTGTCCATCTCACTTTTTTTACTGCAAGAAAAGTGGCATACTTAAGAAGCATACTCAGTTCTTCTAGGATCATGTTGAGAAAGTGATTGGTTGCCTTTAAAAAAAAATTTCCACTTAGACTTCATCAATATTGCAAGCATTTTGAACTGTTTCAGTAAGTTTTTTTTAAAAGTTTTCTTGATATTGGAAATATTTGATGTCTACCTTTCTTTCTCCACAGAAACACCTGTCAAAGAAATCACCGAATCCAGAGCTCCTGGGGAAGATGACATGCTACCTCCAGCGCAAGGCAGTCCTCTCGGGACTTCAGATGTACAGACATGCTTCACAAAACTGTCCATGGAGATACAGGGAGATTTTTCCTCATGTAAAAATGTGGAAAAAGAGAGGCCTGGCAGACTACATTATAGAACTGACCGTCTTTTTAATGAGGATGGGAATCCTGAGGTTTTAATGCCAGGTCACAGTGACAGCGACAGCACTGGCTTTTCTGACCATGATCATTTTTTAGATGATGATCTGCAAGCTGCAATTGACTTCTTCAAACGTCCGCCCCCTCTTCTGTCTCCAGTGCCCTCACCCCCTCTGGCGTCATCACCTCACCTGGGTTCCTTGCCTTCTTCACTTGAGCCTGTGAGTTTTGCACTCTGAGTTTGAATTACCAAGTGGGTACTTTGTCTATTCGGTCATTGACTATCAAAGGATATTATGGGTATTTCGGGGAATATTTTCATTTTAGCCAATTTTGTTAGGGGGCCTCATGAGAATTTTAAAAGGCAAGCCAGTACCCTTTGGATGAACACATACAGTATGAATGGCTGCACTTTGTGTCATGCGTTCCTATTAGTCTTTATCCACAACCAGATTACAAGTTTCTTGTAGGGAGACTGTGTCTTAATTGTTTGTTTTTATCCCGGTGCCTGGCACATAACAGACAGGTTCAAGTGAAGAAGGCAAGGAACCCAGGTGAGGTGATGACACCAGAGGGGGTGAGGGCACTGGAGACAGAAGAAGGACCAGAAGTTTAAAGAAATAGTTATGTGTTTGTGTGTGCATGGAGCTTTACAGTGATCTAGAAATCCATATATATAGCCTGCATGCCCGTTAACCTCATGCAGCTGCGTTCTCTGACTTTACCTTCGACGAATTCGTGTCTTTTCTTTTGTTTGCCAAATGGTTTATAGTAGTTTCTTAGGAAGGTAGTCTTGATGAAGTAGATGGGTATACTCTTTGCCTTAAGGGACAGATGAGTGTTTTGCTCCTTGGGGTCCCTTTTTTCCGTTAGGCCGGGTCCCGGGAATGTGGAGATGGTGGAAGATGCACTTGCCTCTGGGTCAGGTCTGTTGTGTGGAGGTGGACTGGCAAGGGAGCAGATGACTGCAATGCTGTGTGAGCCCAGCAGTGCTGGGAAGGACAGAGAAATGAAGCTCGGTCCTGAATGGAAGCCAGGGCAGGGTGGGGGTGCAAAGTGCTTCTGAAGATAGGGGCCCACACTGAGTTTCAGGCGTGAATGAGGGACTGTTCACAGCGGTGTAGATCCTAGGGTGTGCTGTGTGGGGCCACACTCCTGCAGCAGAAGCCAGATAACTCTGATGTCACCAGTAACACGGTGTAGGAGGAGAAGAAGATACGGAGTCCCAGGTGGAATCCTGGGGACTGTCCCCACGTAAGTGAGAAGTCAAAGAAGAGGAGTGAGTAAAGGAGATTGAAAACTGTGTCAGGAGAGTAGAGGAAAGCAGGACATAATGATGTTTTGGAGTTGAGGAGAGGAAAGAATTCTCTCCGTGGGAGCGCGTGTAAGTTGTCAGTTTTTAATCTTCATCAGCCTGCCCCGTACTCATGCAGAGGCAAGATGCTTCTGCTGTTAGCGCTGTCCCAGTGGCCCCATCCTAGAGGCAGCTGACTCAGTAGGCAGGGCCTCGTTGGGGATCAGAGAGGGTTTCTAGGGCAGAGATGGTTGAAGAACAGGGACTGGGAGGGAGAGCTGTGTAAAGTGGCACAGATGTGGATGAAGACAACAGCCAGGAGATAGCACTGATGTGAGGATGTGAGGGGAGACGTGGCAGAAGACATCCACAAGACACCCTTGTAACGATGGCACGCGTCTGATGAGTGGGAGGCAGGGAAAGTAGAGGGCTGTGTAGCCAGAGGCCGAATATCTTTGTTACTTGAAGATAGGGAAGTAAGAGTGTGGAAGTTAAGAGACAAATATAACCTCAGCCCTGTGTGAAGTGGGGCGTGGCTTGCGAACTGTGTCTGTTACTGGGGGTCAGAAGGGCAACCTCTGGGAAGGCCTGAGCAGCTTTGAGGAGGGGATGAAGCAGTGTTGCAGCAGAAATGGAGCTCCCTGGCCACCAACAGAGAGTCTAGAGTCTGGATAGAGTCTTCAGAAAGCTTGTACTTTTTTTTAAAGCACGTTTAATTTGTAGTCATGTTTAGTCTGTTGACCTAGTGTTTGACTAGTATATATTTTAATGCATTTAATTGATAGTCCTGTTTAGTCTGTCAGGTTAGTGTTTGACTAGTATAATTTGTGTTTTTTTCAGGAAAACTACTTTGGAGAGTGCATAGATTCCAGTGATAATGACTCAGCCCAGCCTAGAAATTCTGCTGAGTCCGTTTCAGAAGATGATATGACTGCATCCCAGAATTATTTTGGCTCATTAGGAAAAAGCAAAGGAAGTGACGCACGAGAGGAAAGGCCCAAATCACACGAAGCTCGCCAGACTCTGAATACACTGGGGGGAAACACAGTGACAACCGTTGGATTTGGGACTTTCACAGCCACTCTGAGAGAGCCTTCAGCCACATATTCTTTAGCTGGTGAAAAACACTGGACAGTGTCCTCTCAATTCATGAGTGACAGAAAGAGAGACATTTTACATGCTGCAAAAAGACAAACCGAGGTTAGGGAGATGGATAAGTCAGTGCAAACTGAGGAAATACTTCATCAATGCTCACCAAGTCTGTGCATTGGGAAATCGTCTGGCCGCCCCACACAGGAGAAGGGAGCTGCCACTGGAAAGGCAGAGTTGGTATGTACTCCACTTGGCAAGAGGCCGTTAAGTGAAGTCATCAAATCTGGAGAAAAAAGCCTATTGCCCAAAATGATAGGATCACCCAAATCAGAGTTGACTACGTGGACACTAACTAATGAAATCACTTCTGAATCAGATTGTATAACAGTTTCTGATCATTTTCAGAGACTCTCTAAAGAAATGGAAAAGGAAAAAGAAGATTTGCAAGGGTTCATTTTAGGAGAGTCACCTGAATCGGAAGATGATGCAGGGGATGCAATGGATGTGGAAACCAGTTTTTCATCCTCTTCTACTTTGGTCACGTTGTCTGTTTGCAGTACTCCTCAGTCTTCTGGGATAGAATATGGTGATGACAGAAATATTCCAACAAAAGTATTCTCTACTGAGCTGCATCATTCAGAACAAAAATTACAAACAAAAACTTTAGGCACGTTACACCTGCAGTCTGAACCACCAGAGTGTCCAATGGGAGGACGCAACCTGGAGAATAGTTCACGTGCTCTGAGCCCCGAATTGGGCGCATCTAATTTTAATGACCAGAGGAGCAGTGAGATAGCACATTCAAAAGTTGTAAAAAGCATGACCAAAATCCATTCACTTTCTCAGTCAGTATTTATGAAAGCTACAAAAGATAGACAATGTGAAAGCCAAGATTCAAGAGCTAAGCTGCCACTATGTAAGCCAGGATTCACATCAGTGGCAGGTTCTCAGGCTGGCTTGAGCAAGAGCTTGGATTTTGTTAAAAGCACTTCTTGGCATCATAGTGATTTATTACACAGAAGTGAAGAACGTCCGAGATCTAAATCAGAACATGAGCAAAAGACTAATAACCAGTTACAAAAGCCAACACCATCCCTCCAGAATAGAGGATCAACACCCAAACTCGGTTCTCCCAGAGAAGATAACAATCCTGTAGAATTTAAGACTGCTTCATTATTGCCTAATCAAGTATCAGTTATCACAAAGCAGGCAAGACCTGAAAAGATTAAGAGTGCTTCATTGGAGCACTTGAGACCACATGGGAATGAGCCTGCCTTAGTAACAGAAAACAGCAATAATGGAACTGATCAGGTGTCCTCTGTCACACAATATGGAGTCAAAGAGGATACAACACAAGATACCAAGGAGGTGGCTGCTGTGAAAAGCCCTTCACCAGGAATTTCCTCCTCCAGGAGAAAATTAGATCTCTGTTCCCCAGGTGGTTCTTCCCTAGTAGAATATTCCGACTGTTCCACAAATGACAGGTTGTCTTTCTCTTCTGAAAACATCCTCCTCCAAAACCAAGACATGGCAGGGGAAGCGGCAGTGCAGAGTGAGGTGCAGAAGCAAAGGCAGCTTCTGCATGCTGTGGACACAGACTCGAGTGGGGTGGGTGGCAGTGAGCAGCTCCCAGCCACGCAAGTGACAACGCCTGGCAGTGTGCCTGTTGAGGAGACCCCCTGTGGAGACCCAGGGGCATCCAGTGGCAAAACTCTGGCTGTTGCAGGTGACTCTCCTCGAGGCGAGACTCTGGCTGTCACAAGCGACTCTCCTCGTGAGGCTCTGGCTGTTGCAAGCGACTCTCCTCATGGCGAGACTCTGGCCGTCACAAGCGACTCTCCTCATGGTGAGGCTCTGGCCGTCACAAGCGACTCTCCTCATGGCGAGTCTCTGGCTTTCGCAAGTGACTCTCCTAGCACACCGCAAGATGCTGATGAGCTTCAGAAATTGACGTCTAAAACTGGTGGTACTTTTCCGGAATGGTTTACCACCACAGGCACTGCTTTTTCTTCAGCGTTTTGCAGAAAAGATGGAGAGACACAGGATGTCTCCCAAAGTAGCCTTCCTGGTACTTTGCATTGCTACACAGGTATTCGGGAGGGAGGAGATGAGGACACTGAGGTAGAGAGTGAGGCATTTAGCTGCAGTGAGGGTGAGCATGAGCCTGAAGCCGTGGTGGGCTGTGAACAGCATAGTGGCACTGCTGCCGACTCGCAGAAGGACTCAGGAGATGCAGATGCCGGAGCGGCTGAGACGAAGCCTTCCTTAGAGCTAGCTTATTTGACCTCAGCTCTGCAAGATTTTAATATAAGTACTTTTTCTGAGCTAGACAGGCTGTCTACATCAGAGGTGGTTATGTTTCTTGAGAGTTGTCAGTTAGGGGATTACAGTTCAGGGGACTCTGTTTCAGAATGTTCTAGTAAAGGAACCCTAAATAAAGAAATGAACAAAGAATTAAAGCAGAGTGAAATATCAGGAGATAAATACAGGAAGCAGCCCTGTGAAGAGGAAACACTTGGAATCTCCGAAGAGTGGATTGAATCAGAAGAAGAAAATTGTTCTTTAAAAAACGCAAGTCAGCTTACTCAGTCTTCTTTGGAAACACTGTCTGAGGTTCTCAGCAAGATTGGGCAAGAACTGCAGACAAGTCATGAAGATTGCAGTGGTAAAGATACTGGCAACTTACTGCTCTTAGATATACAAAACAACATGGCAACTGAAAATGTAGAAGAAAAAGTTTCATCTCAGGAAGCGACTGGCTCCCCATCACACTCTTCAGAACCAGCCCCACTGCCCACTGACTTGGACACGAGCTGCAGCTCTGCCATTAGTGGTAGGCCTAGTGAAGACATTCTGAGCAGGCCAGAGGAGAATTCAGATGCAAACAGGCAGACAAGTGGGGAAGAGGGCCTGGAAAAACCAGTGGAACTGGCAGTCCTATGCTCTGACTCCATAGCAGAACCAAGGACAGAGCAAAGTTTGTGCTCCGAGGCTGAAACGACATTTCAGTGTCAGATCTCGACAGTGACCTCAGAAGTTATAAATGTACTTATAAATAAGGGTCAGAATCTGGTCATTGAAAAGGGGGACAACTGGACAATCATCAGTGGCATAGCCGTCTTGCCACATGTGGACCAGGTTACACTGTTTGACACTTCTGGAGACATGCCTGTTTCTCAGGACCAAGGAGAGCTGGAAGCTGTTTGCATCCCAGTGACTTTTGCTGAGAAGTCCCCAGGGACCAGTCACACTGGCCCTCCATTTCAGGAACCTGCATGTGGCAGTAACCTTTCATGTCCCCAAGAGGATGTTTCAAGCAGTGGTCAGAGCACCAACTTTGATAAAAGTCGTTTGCGGAATAGACCTGTTAAGCCTAGTGTACGGATTAGTTCTAAAATATATGATCAAGACTTTGAGGCTCAGACTGTTGCATCTGATCACACATATTATAACTCGAAACTAGAGACATCTGGCAAAAATAAGAGTCGATCAAAGATTTCTAACAAAGATCAAGCAAGCAAATCAGTAAAGACTTCATTATCAAGCAAGGCTGAAACTCATCAGAGTGAAATTTCTCAGTCATTTTCAGGGGAAAAAGGTAGTGTAAAAGCTCAAAGAAGTCAGACTCAAACCATTTTGGCAAATGCTGATACATCTACTCCTACAGATTGTTCTCCTGACACTCTGAGTAAAATACGGCAGGAAGTAGGGCCTCCTTTGCCTCCCCTGCTTGCTCCTCTGATAGCTACGCCTCCAAGGACTTCACAGCCACTTTCTCCGCTTGTATCGAGTTCTAGTCCTTCCTCACCAACCTCTCCCGGCCAGATTTCTCCCTTGAGCGAAATCCCGGTGCCTCCTGCCCTATCCCCGTGGCCCGAAGATCCCAGATGCGCCTCTCCGCCGGGATCTTCCCCATCTCCGTCTGTGGTGTCAGCCGGCGACAGGATAGTGTCATCTCCGCTGCAGTTCTGTGCGGCCACACCAAAGCACGCACTCCCGGTGCCTGGCAGACTCCCACCGTGTGCATCCGGCCATGCTGCTGCCGGAGGGCCACAGGAGAATTCCGTTAAAATCCTTGACACCATGTACCCAGAGTTATCTGCCCGGGCCCGGACCCTCAACATCCTCAAAGGGAACATTCAGCTCACTCGAGGCCCGTCTGCTGACTGCAAGAATTTACCAGGTCCCGTCAGTGCTATGAAAGGGTTCAAAGCTCTCACATCAGCCTCTACCGCTTTTGTCAAAGCAGGGAGCAGCACCGGTGGTGACTCTAACCAAGAGAAATCAAGAGATCTGGGGACTCATCAGGATTCAGGTGGGAAAAGAACGTTGTTAGCATCGACACTGCGGAGTGCTAAGAGATTACGCCTGGATGGTGGGTCCCCGGAACCAGGAGCCCGGGGGGCCACTGCAGAACGACCCCCTGGGAGCCTCAGAAGGACCCTCTCTCCAGCCGAAGTTGTAACAACAGATGAGGAAAGAACTTGTTCTAGTCCAGCCACCAAGGCAGCTTCACACTTGCCTTTAAACCCCCAAGAAACCGTGGAGTCACACGATAAAGCCATAGCTAATGCACTGAAGAAAATTGCAGAGTTTTCTTTCGATTTGTTGCCTGTCATCCGTAGTCATGTATATGTGGGAAACATCTCCAAAAAGCCCGTCATGAGAGATCAAGAAAAAGAAGTTGTCTATGAATTTAGCACAACCAAAAAGGTATGTGGCTGCTTTTCTCTAAGTGCATTAGGAATTGCCTGTCCTCAAAGATAGATGCTGTCTGCTGTCAGCACAATATGTTGAGGACCCTGAACCAAAGTTTTATTTCAAAGATGAGAAAGGTTATGACAAATACTTCATTTCTAGCCAGCATTTTGTACGTTTGAAATATGGTAAGACACTGAAGGACTGATCATTTATCAAATGGCTTAAAATTTTAAAGAAAAGTATCTGTCAGGAATAAAATTGCATATTTCCACTGGATCTTGGCATATTTTAAATGATTTCCTTCAAAGCTTTAAATTATCATGAAATGGATCCTTTCTTTTAATAGCAGTATACATGTTTGAGTGATTTGAGAGGCATACAGAAAGACTTTCTAGTAAGGAATGTCACAAATCAAACAGGAGCGAATGCTTAGTTTGAAGATGGGAGGAAAGGGGATTGTGTAGATATACAAAGTTTATTAGGATTTTTATAGTTCTGTATTTTCTACATATCTATATCAGTACTCTGTATGGATGATTTCCAGTTTTCGATGGATCATACTTCAGTTGTTATCTTCATATTCACTGTGACATAAATAGTTACTTTTTTATTAGATTGCTTACTGCAGAAAGCATAAAGAGTTCTATAAGTAACTTTGAAAGGAAATAAATGCATCCAATTATAAGCTAATCTGCCTCTTTCTGAGCAAAATCCTTTATCTAATATTTTAAAATCTAAACAGTCTATAGAGAAAATTAAAGTCTAGAACACAAGGATGAGAATAGGATTATACTGGGTTAATACACACAGATGTGGAATTATTTTAGCAGAAACTAAGATACCATGATTTATTTGAGTGGTGACAGTTGAGTGGTGACAGTTGGTGACTGTGCCCTGCCCCAGTACTTTTCTATAGCAAATCATCAGTATTTTTAAGTCATAAGATGATATACAAGCAGCCAAGTGATCTTCTGATACAGTGCAGCCTTTACACTGATGTAATTTATTTTTCTAATAGATACTCAGTTTTGTGACATTTAGCTATTCTTTGGTAGGCTCAAATAAATACAAATGTACATTGCCTTTTTATATTTATTTTTTATTTTTTCCAATCCAGCATTTAGCAGAGTGCTTGCTTCACTCTATTCTCTCAGAACTGAAAATTCAGAAATTGTCCACAGACCACAATTACATTCACGCCCTCTGCAGAGTATATGTGGGTATTTGTCGGCAACTGGGAGACTTAGAAAGAGCTCGCTTGTTTTGCTACAGCCTACTTAAGGAAGGTATGTTTAAACTGTGACTTTTTTCTGTTGAAAATATATGAATGCCTTTGTACCATATTGTATTATACTTGGATCTGTATTTTCCAGCTGTGTGATTATCGTATGTCTTTCAAAATAATGTTATGTTTTGGGTATTGAATAGTATCACATACAGTGTACAGAATACAGCATACCTTGCTGTACCTGGTTTTCAGGAGGACTTATGTCAGCACATACATTTATGTTTGTAAATATAAGATCTCTCTTGACTGCACATCTGTTTAATGCCCTGTGCAGCTGCTTTAGAATTAGAAATAATTGCCATAAAATATGGGAATACTTTGAAAGTAAGTGGCAAGCTAAATTGCCATAGCCCTGTTTGGAAAGAGCAGCAGCTCTGGGATGGGTTCATGGGCTGATGAAGAGTGAAGCAGAGACAGCCAGAAAGGAGGTGGAGACGTGAGGCTCGTCCTGTGATGATCTTGTGACTCTCTTTCTTCAGTCCCTGAGAGTGATTCTGATTCTTTTTTTTTTTGACTTGCAGTCTCACTCCATCACCCAGACTGGAGTGCAGTGCATACTTACGGCCACCCCAGCATCAGACTGCTAGGCTCTGGTGATCCGTCTGCCTCAGCCTTCCAAATAGCCAGAACTACAAGCATGTGCTCACACCCGGCTAATTTTTTTATTTATAGTCGAGATGAGGTCTCACCAAGTGGCCCAGGCTGTTCTCAAACCCGTGGGCATAGGCAATCCCCTCACCTTGGCCTCCCAAAGTGCCAGGATTATAGGCTTGAGCCACTATGCCCTGCCCCAGTTCTTTTCTATAGCAAGTCATTAGTATTTTCAAGTTATAAGATGATATACAGATGCAGCTTAACATTATGTCAGAAAGTCTGGTCTCGATCTTAAAGATGTGTGATCTTTTGCTATCATCTTCATGGGACTGACACATCAGGATATTGAGTACATCTATTGCATTTAGTGCATGTTTCAGTTGCCCCCTTTGTTTCTTTGTTTACTCTTTCAGTCACTCATTTATTCAGCACATTGTTCTGGAGTCATGCTACGTGTTAGGAGTTCTGTGGTGATCAAAATCAGATGCAGGGACAACTGTCCATTGAGGCTGATAGGCCATGGTCACATCATCCAAAATGGCTCAGCCAAGACTATAGTGGACTTTTTGTTCTTCCTCAACCACAAGCCCGTTCTCAGCTCAGGCTTTTGTGCTTACAGATTTTTTGTTCTGTTTCCTTCAACTTCATTATAGTTCATTCATCACTTCACATACTTCTCTGGTCATTCTCTATTCCTTATCTGCTTCTGCTTGCCTTCTTGGCACTTAGCACTCTTTATCTTATAGAGTAACTTTTTGCTGACTATCTCCCTCCTCTACTAGATTATATACTCTAGTGTTAGAATTTTTTTTTTTTTTTTTTAGTTGGGGGCTTATTCTGTCACCCAGGCTAGAGTGCAGTAGCATGGTCACAGCTCACTATAGCCTCAAACTTCTGGGTTCAGTGATTCTTCTGCCTCAGCCTCGCGAGTAGCTGGGACTACAGACATATGCCACTGTGCCTAGCTAATTTTTTTTAATTTTTGAAGAGATGAGGTCTCACTCTGTTGCCCAGGCTGGTCTTGAACTGCTAGGCTGAAGCAGTTCTCCTGCTTTGGCCTCCCAAAGTGCTGGGATTACAGGTATGAGCCACCGTGCCAAGCTGAGGATTTGTAAGGACAGAATTTGTTTGTCATGTTTCAACTTTGTTCCCACCCCAAAAAAATACATTTGGGAGGCAACCATTGACTATAAGTTAAATATTACAATAGTCTGAAGGTTCATTTTCCTTGTTATTGTTACTTTTGATCTTGAGATGTGAAGGTGAATAAAAAGCACACCAATGAAGAGTGAGGAAGAACATTCTAAGCAGGGGGAACAACGTGCAGAAGTCCTGTGGCAGCAAGAAGCATCACCAAATAAACATAGGCTTTAAAAATTAATAGATCAAAATGGTGCAGAGAGTTTATGCTTTGAACTACTCATTCTTAGACACGTGGCCATGGTAGATAAAGTAGAACAGAGAAAACTAATTTTAAAAAGTGATTTCACTTCAAACAAGACAAAAATCTTTATGGTGACTAATATAACCACATTAGAAAGCTTTTTGACAGTTTCTTATAAAGTTAAAACATCTGTTTATCATATGTCCTAGAAATTTCACTCTTGGGTACTTATGCAAGAGAAATAGAGACATAACCTTCTATAGACTAGCACACAGATATGATAGCATCTTGATTCATAGTTGCCCATAATGGAAACAAACGTCCATCAGCAGTTGCATGAAAAACAGATTATGATATATCAGGCAGCTGAGTACCACTCAGCCACACAAATAAACAGACTGCTGACGTATGCAACAGTGTGGATGAGTCTCAAAAGCAATATGCTGAGCAGGGAGACCAGACAGATAAGAGTGCACACTACGGGGATCCATTCGTCAATATTTAAGGAAAGGCAAACTAACTTATAGTGACAGCTGATCACAGAGGTTCTCCATGTCTGGTGATTGAGGCAATTTATTGCAAAATGCCAGAGAGAGAGAGAGAACTTTTGGAATGATGAGTATTGATTATGGTGGTTCTGGTTATATGGATTTATTCATTTGTCAAATTTCAGTGAACTGTATACTTAAAAAGAGTGTGTTTTATTGCGTGTAAGCTATACTTCAATTAAGTTAACTTTAAAAAAGACAAGCCAGAGTATAGGAGAAATATGTACAACAAAAGGATTGTCATCTAGAGTTTATAAAAAGTATTTCTTCAAATCAAAAGCTTTATGTGTTCTATGAGTAGATGAACCTGTGTTAATGCATAAAAGCTGCCAGTAATGAGACACCAAATGGTGAATGCTGCGACTGAGGATGTTTAGTAAAAAGATTTTTGCCTTTTGTTTATGTTTTGGAGTTTTTCTTTCTTCATCATCTTCTTTTTTAAAAATATGAATAGAGACGAGATCTCACTATGTTGCCCATGCTGGTCTCGAACTCCTGGGCTCAAACACTCCTCCCGTCTCGGTCTCCCAAAGTACTGTGCTCACGAGCATGAGCCACTGTACCTGGCCAAGTTTTTCTTTTTTCACACAATGCTGTTTGTGCTTGTAGTATGTTTAAAAGTTGACTAAAGAAACATTGTCAAAAAGAAAAAGAAGGAAAAACCAAAAAAACCTGGAGCCAATTTTGAAAGGACCAAGACCAGAGTCTCATCTGGGATCCTCATGTGCAACTTCTCCAGCTGCAGGATGTCTTGCGAGACACCAGTGAGATTAATACAATTCATTCTCGGTTTGTGATTTATTCACTTGACCAGATGTCAAGGCTTATTGTCCTCTTTTCTTCCTCATAGATTTTCCAGAGTCTGAGAAATTGACATTGTTTATTGCAAACATGTGGCATGATGTATTTCTTTCTCAATCAGTAATTAATAAAGCAATGCAGTTAGTTGCCCGGCAGCGTGCTAAAGGAGAGGTTCTGAACTGTTTGAGGGCTTTTCTTAACTGGGAAAAGGTAAGCTTTGTTTTTATTTCTTATGTTGCCATAAGAAATCTTACATAAGTGTTCTTGTTTTGTTATGTGTTTAGTTTTCTCTAAGCTCATAGGCATTTTAGAGATATTATTCTTCTTATTAGATGTTTTAAATATCAGTTTAGCCTAAGTGTATGCTTTTTTGTTCATTAAGTATGCCTGAGACATTCTAGGAAGAATCATAGACCTATGAATTGTGTTAATTTAGCAGAGTTTGTTTTATACACTAATTTATGACTGATGAAATTCATACATATGTATAAAGGTCTTCCAGGAGCTATAAAATTGCTTGATTCTACACTAGGTACTTAGAGAAGTGAAAAAAGGTGTCTCAGTTCTTTTCTATCAGAATTTTTCTAAATCTAAAATTTTGTATTTTTCTTTGCAATTGATAGAATTTGGTTTTGTTCTAAGTACAGTACTTTATTCCCATGTTACCTTTCATGACTTTCTTTGGTATGTTAAAGTAGTATCTAGATTGGTGTTCTTTCATTTCTTTCATTCATTCATTCATTCATTGTATCTAATGAGGATTCAGTTGACAGTAGAAAACTTTAAGAAGAGGGCCTGAAGTCAGTGAAGGTTGTTTGTTTGTTTTTTTAAATTTTGTTATTTTCTTTTTTAATAAGCATGCATTACTTTTCTTTGTACAAATAGTTCTCCTGGCTCATGTGTGGAGCAGAATTGTATGTTATTTTGCTTCTTCTTTTCTAGTTCTTATTGATGCTAATGTTTATTAGGCTTTTATGTTTGATAGAAAGTCAGGATCTTTTGGCAGTCAAATGTTAGGTAAATATTGAAAGCAAGCCCGTAATTATTTCTTCAGTCTATCTAGACACACCATAGTATATTCATGAGGGATTGTCACAAACTCTGGTCAATCATTTAGTGTTACAAGAGACCTCTTGGCTCCCACCAGTAAACTCAGGCAGTCACACACATATCTTCTCTGGATGATCACCTGCCTCTGGGGGTGAGGGCTACCTGCCACCAGGGTGAGGGTTCCTTACTTCCAGGGGTGAGGTCTACTTGCTCGACTGTTCCTGTTCTGGCTTGGTTCTTCCACCTGCACACTAGAGCATGTTTCCCTTTGCTTGTTCAGAATTAGGGAGGATGCAGTTAAAAAGACACCACTGATGAAGAACATAGAATTTTAGTAAATGTACTTACTAAGTATTATATCAAAATACGAAGTCAAAGTTCCAAGAAAGGTGAGCAATACCTGGGGGAAAATGCCATTATTGTGTAAGATTTCCAGATGCTCTTTTACCTAATTAAGCAGATCTGGGAAACAAAAATAAGTAAGGACATAGCAGAATTCACTAACATAAGAGGGAAATATGAATGAAGAATTTGTATTTCTCATTTGTCCATGACACATCTACAGTCATCAGTCATGAATTTGGCCACATGAAAACATTAATTTCTAAAATGTAAACATTCTATACTCAAAATTCAAAGATACCATAAAATATTTACGTTTATTTTGGAATTGAGATGTGTAGTCTTGGACAATCTAGGAACAAACAAAATATGGAAGGTAAAACTCACTGTCATTTAAAAGTCAACAAAAAGGAACTCTTTCTACCAAAATCTCTAGTGTTTTGGAAGACTTATACTCTTAAGGCACTATAAATGTCTTTATTGTTAGGCAAACAATAAGTGAAACTGGCTAATACTTATCTTAAAAATTAGAACTATGATAAGGAAGCCAGGAAAAAGACATGCAATTTAAAAGGTAATGGTAATGAAGTGGAGAGCAAACAAAACACACAGAAGGTAGAAACATTGCCTTTACAAAATGCTGCAGAGTGGATAACTCACAGGCCAGAACAGTGAAAACAGAGGAAAGCTAAACTATTGAAAAGGTGAAATGGAAAAGAGGATGTAGCACAGATACAGGATGAGGAATGAGAAGGATGTTTCCTAGCAAATAAAAATGATCAAAATTGGCTTTAGGGGTAGGCAGCGCACTTGACCAGACCAGTTGTTATCAATATTCATAAAAGTGGTAGAAAAGATAATTTAAAATTTTCTATACAAAAAGGGGACACATAGATCCCACCTGAATTTTATCTAATCTTTGAAGAACCAAGTAATTTTAATATATTTCAGGCATAAGAGAAAATTGAAAGACCTTGTTCATTTTTAATAATAAAACCCAATAAAAATAGCATAAGAAAGAAAAAAAATGTAAGCTACTTTTCAATGAGACAGATATAAAAAGTGTAAGTAAAAACAGTCGATTTTAGTAATGTAGCCTAAGAATAATACTTTATAAGTAGAGTTTATCCTAATCAAAAAAGGAGAATTCAGGATTAGGAAATAAATACAATTAATAAATTAAGAAAAAAACCCAATGGGATAATTCCTAAAACAGAAGAAACTTATTAAATATAAGATTGATAGTATATATGATCTTTAGTGCAAATCGCTAAATTATTTTCAGTTTTTGCCATCAGAAATTGGGGATTCCTTCTATTGCCATGGTGGGATGTATTTCCCTGAGTTGGAATCTTCAGGGTGCCACCTGTCCTTCAAGTTTTTCCAGTGGAGTTGATAAAGTCCTTAAGGGTCTTCTGTATGTAGAAGTGATGCTTGGTTTAAGTTACTACTCAGTTCCAAAGTTGTAAATTTATAAACCTTTTTTTTTTTTAGAGCCTTTACATTCATAACTTTTCTTTCATTTGTAAACCAAGTAATTGTTACAAAAGTAACAATGTTTTTGCTTTGGGCATTGATTAACTTGTATATCTAACAGATTAACATTTACTAAGTAATCTTACATACAAACTTCAGTAATTTTATTATCTTAAACTTTTCAAACATTTAAAAACATATTTTACAAAAACACTTCAAACTAGACCTTCAGCTCTAATAAGCAAAATCTTCCGGCTCACTTAAGCAACTCCTGAATGTAAAAAGTCAAATTGAGAATGAAGACTATATGTTGTATTATTCAATTACTGTTTACAAATTTAAATACATTCTCTTCAACATTTCTAATTAAAATCATTATTCTAATATAAAATACATCAAGCTATATAACCACAACTCAGCACTATTACGGAGTGTTAATGACACACATGTAGATTATCACATGTTCACTGTTACTGCAGAGTATATTCTGAAATATATAATACAAAATTTAATGTATGGATTTGATTTGCTTTGTGTCTAAATTTATTTCTGCATCTTCTTTGGTTGCAAAGCCATCAAATTCCCTTAGTGGGGAATATTTACCATTCTGTCTTAGTTTAGGTTATGATGTAGGTTTTTTGGGACCTTGATTTGGATATGGATTGTTGTATAGAAAGCTTTAGACTTGGGTGAGAACCTTTCAGGATATCTGTGTCTAACCCACAGGCTAGAAGGGTTTGTTGAGCTCTTCTAATAATAAAGCAGATTTCCAAGCCCAACCCTTTTCTTATGTTGAGTAGACTGAGTATCACATATGGATTATTTTTATTTTTTTATATTTATTTTTATTTTTTTTGAGTTGGAGTCTCACTCTGTCGCCCAGACTGGAGTGCAGTGGCCGATCTTGGCCACCGCAGCCTTGACCTACTGGGCTCTGGCGATCCTTCTGCCTCAGCCTTCCAAGTAGTGGATTATTTTTAAACTGAAATAAACAATGCTGGTGTGGAAACCACACTGGAAAATAATTGAGCAGCTTCTTTTAAAATAAAACTATTTCATAGCAAAAGGCCCAGCAGTTCTATTCCCAGGTGTTATCAAGAGAAGTGAAATTTACATCAACACAAAGACTCGTACATGATTGTTCATAGCAGCATTATTAACAACAGCCAGATATCTACTGACAGGTGAGTGGATACACAGTGATACATCCATGTAATGGATTTTACTACTCAGCAGTAAGAAGAAGCGTCCAAACTACTGATACATACAACAATATGGATGAAAGTCATACAACTTTATATACAAATGTGAAAAATGCAGATAGAAGAATACACTGCTGTCTGATTTAATTTTATGAATTTCTGGAAAAGGCAGACTTATCTTTAGTATCAGAAAGATAACAGAATTTAAATGATCTTTTAAGGGTTTAGCTTTTTATTATAACTAACTTTAATAACTTTAATTATCTGAGTTGAGCATTCTTTTCTGGATTGCAGTTAAACTCTTTTCTACCTGATTGGATTCTTCATCCCACCTGTGACTTTTTTTTATCTGGCTGATCAACTACCATTATATAATTATTTTATGACTGAGATAGATCACCTTAGGTCCTTATTCAAAATACAACTATTTCAGAAAGTTATTTTTAAGACTGTATGATGAATCATCTGATGTTTATTATGCTCTTTGAGGTAACTAACCTAAGAGAGATTATATTTGATGTTCCAAATTTTATTTGTTCTTCCTTTTTTATTAGAATGCTCCTGTAGATGTTGGCTTCATGGTTTCTAAGCTGCTTTTGACCATACAGTTATGTCCAAAAACAGAATTTCAGTCCAGTGAAAAATTTGGAGAAGACTTAAGCGATAACACGTGGGAATACATCTTTGCCATCGATCTGCTTTGCTGCCATCAGAAATGGATTTGGACACATGATAACATTATAAGGTCAGCTGTTTCTCCAGCTCACAGAAAGCTCGAGACAGGGTCAGAACCTTGCAGGATAGCAGTGCCCAACCCCCAGGCTAGAAGGGTTTGTTGAGCCCTACTGATAATAAAGCAGATTTCTAAGCTTAAGCTGAGTTAGCTGAATTGTAAGGTGATCTGTTGGATGTAAGGTGGTCTGGATTGTGGTTTGGGTCATTTTTGTTGTCTAAGTGTATAATGTGCCAGAAACATTTACAAAGGACAGCATTTTATTTGCATAACAGTTAATCAAACTATCCTTAAAATACCTACATCACTGTCCCATTTCCTTGCCTTATTTTTCCTTAGTATCTATCACTACTTTTTGTTGAATTCTGTCATTATTGTCTCCCCAGTCAAAATGACTCTGGGGTGGGGGAGCCTTATTTGGCCCATTGACATTTCCCCAGCTTGTAGAATGGTATCCATGCAGGGGAGTGCTCAGTCAGTATGTGTGGAATGGATGGAATGACAGGATCTGAACATACAGACACTCTGGGAACACCCAGAGCTGCAGAAATGCTCAGTGTTTCAGGTTAGTGCTGTTTTTGCTTGGGGGAATTAAGCCTGCCACTCTCCGGTATCTACTGAATGTAATGAATTAATTTTCCTCTGCGCATCCATAATCTGCACCAGCTTGTACCATCTCTGGGAGAATGGAGAAAATTGTCACTCAAATAATGTTTCTGTCAGTCTTAATTTTCTCGTGGAAACTTGACTGAGAAAGGCTGATTTAAAGGAGTTTGTAACATTAAAAAGGGTGCGTCAGAGGTTGATAATCCATATCCTTGAGATACTTGAAGAATATATTTTATGGTAATTACCTGCACAGGGATCCATCTGTGTACAAATATGTCTTGTGCACCCCTTGACACTAAAGAAAGACATGCAAATGTCAAACAGTAAGAAATTGAATCATGGTACAGCTATATGAGTTAATAGCTCAATTAAAATGCATAACTCTAAGTGGGTTTTCATGTGTTAATATGGAAAGGCATTTTCAATCTGTTGCTAAAGAAGGAAGTGACAGAACAGTCTGTCCAGTGCCAGTCTGTGTAATGGTGTGTGAGGACCTGCTGTGGGCCTCGTCTTCCTGCGTCCCTATGGGAGCCCAGGAGGCAGGCGTGCTTCTAGCCCCAGCTGTGACTGAGGGACCCAGGCTGGTGCCTGTCCAAGGTGCTTGGTCCTCGATTACCCACTGACTCAGAGGCCCTCTGAGCGACTGCAGGCCCTGCTCCCTTCCTCAGCATAGTAGCCACTCTCTCTCCAGGTGTTTACATTAGTAGAGAGAGGGAAATGCATCTGCAAGAAACTCCCCAAATTAGAAGAGTAGTGATTACCTGAGTCCGGGTTATTTGGGGTACTTTTAATTTCCGTGTTTGTTTGTATGAATTTAACTTTTCTAGTGATAGATTATGAATGCCATGCAAGAAGTAAATACATTTTTGACAAGAGAAAAAACAAAGAGGAGTTGGCACTGTGTTCAACCGTGGCAAGTTTCTTTTATCCAACCCATCTGAAGTGCATTTTGATGATTGAAGTTACAGTTTTCCTCCGGCTTAGCTCTTTTACACCACAGCTTTATTTGTCTCTGATCCTCCCAGGAAACTGGGCTTCTGGAACTCAGGGGCTGCTCTAGCTCCCAAAGGGCCAAGTCAAAATGCAGACTCCACCACTTCCTAGTTTTGTGACCTTGGGGACGCTGCTGTGCAAAGCCTTTTGAAAATTGTCAGCAGAATAAAGAGGCAATCATGGACTTAAAGCCTCTTTTAGGCCAGTGTGCGAACGATCTCCTGAATAGTAAAAAATGTGAGCTTCCAATATCTCTTGTCATTTTAACGTGAAATGTTAGATCCTTAGCAGTGACTGTTTTCACTAATTGCCTGTGGGCCATTTGTAAGCTCAGTTCTCAGTATTTGAGTGATGGTGAACATATGTCCTCTCATGCTGTTGTTTTATAGTAAGGAGCTGTGGCCTGTGATGGATAAGTGGATAAAATACAGAAAAGGACACGCGAACATTGCATACACTCCTGATATTATTATAGCATCCATACTGAGGTTGATTGGTGAGTTGTCTATTTTATGAATTGATTTCTTGTTACTGATGATGTCTTGGTGGTGGAATAAGTATATAATATATGTTGACTGAAAATTCACCGTGATGACTGGTTTTGCAGCCAAAAGAGTAGACACTTTTGTGTTTAATTCATCCTCTTTTCACTTTCCTCATAAATTAATGTTTTATCTATATTTCCCATAGATTGGTTTTTCCATTAGTACGTTTTATTTGTAATTGAACTCTTGCTTCTCAGATGCTAATATTGATATGCGTGTACCCCTGTATATTAATATGCATGTAAATTACTATAAAATATACTGTAATCTCGTTTGACTTCTGAAATAAGGATAGCTTTACAGCCCGTGTGCCAAGTTTTTCATACTTGCCCAGTAAGTACAGAAATTAAATTATTGTTAGAAATATGTTAAATGAGACATAGTCTTCTCAATCTCAGATCTAAAGAGGACCTCGATAACAGTTTAGTTCTACTTCCCTTTCACTCATAAATCTTTATTTTTTATTTTTGCTTTTTTTTTTCTCTTTGCCTCATCTCTGACAAGTTGCTCTCCACTCTGCAGAATTATTGGTGATAAGGTCTACTAAGTATTAGAAGGCTCTCCTAATTTTGAACTGACTTCTCTGTCTGCAACATGTATTCATTGCCCCTGGGGAATACAAAACAAGGTTCATACGATTTCTGCATTGTGGCCCTTTAGATGCTTGAAAGTAGTTATCATGACTTTTAAGCATCTTTGGATTTTAGTTAAGTAAAACTCAAAAATAACACCATTTGAAGAGGTTAGTGTTTGAGAATATGTTAGATAAGGAAGTCTTAAATAGAACACAATAGGAAATATAATGATCCTTACAAATTTATTTACTGTGCCAGCAAATTTGCATTCCTTCCCTGTGTGAACTACACATGCAAATACAGTAACATTGTGCTAGGTAAATATATATAATGGTTCAGGACAAAAACCTGGTTACAAAGTAGAAACCTCATTTCACTGGAAATAACCAAAAAACTTGGAGTTGGGGTGTTGGCCAAAAAAATCCCAGAGTTATCTTTTGGAGGGCGGACCCTTTGTAGTACAGGCTTCCTCTGCTAAGCAAGTGTTCTAGGAACCCATCAGCATCAATGTACCTGCTAGTGTTGTTATGAGAAGCTGCATTTGGCTTCAGTGAATTCTTTTTTGTGGCTATTCTTTCAACACCTTTGCTCATTTCATGATGGGTGCTTTATGAGCACACCTGTCCACACCACACTGAGTGTTCAGTTTCTGAGCAAAAACGGCATGACCCACATACCCCCTTTCCCTGTTCACCTGATCTCACCCCTAGTGACTTTTGTTTCCCCAAAAGAAAAAGTCCTTAAAAGGAAACTTTTTGCCAGTGTGTATCAGGTGAAACAAAAAATGGCTGAAATGCTAAAAGGCATGAAAGTCGATGAGGTCAAAAACTGTTTTGAGCAGTGGGAAAAGTATCTCGATAGGTGCGTCAAGTGGAGGGTACTTTGAAGGTGACTGAAGTGAGACCCTCTGCACTCGAAGACATCTCACCCACCACCTTCTAGCAACTCGACCACACTTTACAATGGTGAAACACTAATCACCTCATGTTAAATAGGGTAGCATTGGAGCCAGTTATTTTATTTTAATGGTGTTTGGCTTATAGTGGAATTTTGGACATTGAAGAACTTATTTATGTTTTTAAAAAATTCAAATCTTATATCTTACGTTTTCCCAACCTGTGGTAATGTGTGAAACAGTCACCGACATGTACGTACTGCAGGTTCATTGATACATGTTGTGTAATAATTTGTTTGATGTCTTCCACCTGGTGTTTTCTATTTGTGCAGAGAATGCAATCTCATTTTCTTCCTCCCACATTAATAATGTGTAATTTGTTATCTAGTCTGTTATTCAAGGATGATGTGGAAGGATGCACTCTTGATTCCTGAAAACCACTTCCCAACTGCTTCATCATATCTCAGTATATATTCCATCTTCTTGGTTTTTTCCTGTAATTTGAATGGAAAACTCCAAGGAAACATACATTTTTTTTTTTTTTTAATTATCACTTGCATAATCACCAGCAATCTCTTTATGTCCCCTGAAAGGGGACATCAGAGTGGTTTACTAGATTTGCAGTGGCCCCTCAGAGGGACATCCATGTGCAGAGGGTTTAAACTTCCGGGGTTTTTGGGGTCCCTCCTCGTAAGTTACCAAACAAGAGAGTGTGAAAACCAAATGGTTGCTAAAGATTGTGTAACAGTTCAGAAGAGATATGTCAGAATAAGAACTCTGACTCAGAAGTGGAAATGAACACTGTGCCAGGTGGGGCACAGTCTCAAACTGCTTTACTGAATTCCTCAGCTCAGGGTGCCATTGAGAATGATTTCTATCCTAGATGTGAGGGGCCAGTGATGGCATCTCCAGCAGTCAGGGAAATCTTTTATTTATCCTGTACATCCCTGTCTCTGAAAGCTCTAATTGCAACAGCAGATTCTCTCATGGAGACAGGAAAAAGTGTTCATACTTTGGGCTGACTCATCTAAATTGTGAAATCTTTTTGACAATTTAAAAAATTAAGAGAAATGTTTTAAGTCTATAATTTTATATATAGATAGATAGATAGATGAAATCTCTCTATGATTTTCAGAATAAAGTGTTTGTTAAAGTCACACTTTAAAATATGATTTTTACGGTGCTTATTGTAGTGGTTGTGTTTTTGTATTTATTAATTGATATAATAAGAGCAGAAATAAAAGTGAAGGCTGTAGTTTTTGTGGCTGACAGCCTTGTGCCACAGCGGAAGCAGCAGCAGCCTCTTTGTGTTTAGAAAGGAGCTGTATGTGTGGCTTGTCTTGGTGACTTGTCTAGTGCCTCTTCCAGTTAGTGTTTCTCATCTAGGATTACCAAATGTGCCTGGCTATCCAAATTGCCTGAGAAGCTTTTTAAAACATGGAGATTCTCAGGCTCCCTCCTCCCACGTTCTGTTGTTAGTTTTAGGGTTGTGTCTATAAAGCCCTGCAGGCATGCTGCTGATAGTGAGTTTGGAGGAAGTAATGATTGCATTAAATAAGATAGCATATACAGTCCCACACTACATGGTGGTGTTTCGATCAAGGACAGACCACAAATAGAAAGGTGGACCCATAAGATTATAATACTTTGACTTCACTGTACCGTTTCTATGTTTAGATACATAAATACTATTGTGTCACATCTGCCTACAGTATTCAGTGCAGTGCCATGCTATACAGGTAGCCTAGCAGCCTTGGGCTATCCCGATAGCCTAGGTGTAGGCTCTTCCATCTAGGTTTGTGTAAGTGCACTGTTCACACAATGACAAACTCACCTAAGAATGCGTTTGTGAAGATGCATCTCTCTTGCTGAGCAATGCATGACTCCGTTTGGTTTAGATGTCACAAAACTCTTGCAAGCAAAATTATGTAAGGTTATATAAGTACTTTAAAATATATGCCTCAAAAAATAACATGTGAATTAAGAATTTGTGAATAGTTTATTCAAAAAGAAGAATGTATAATTACAGGACGAAAACATGACTTGTAATTTTTGTCAAATTAAGACATAAGAGCAAAGTCAGGAGCAGGAAGTCTACTGAGGTCCGCTGAGGGGTCCAGTGCACATGAGCAGGACAGGTGTGGAGGGACCGAGGTACCAGGCGCTGCTGGAGAGGGCCAGGCTCTGCCCGCTTGTCCCTTGGATGCTCTAGCCCTGCACGGAGGCCTGGCTCAGAGCCAGGCAGTCACTGGCTGTTGAGGGCAGTGGTGCAGGCTGAGGGGTAAAGGGAGAAAGCAAGTGAGGCCTGCTGATGATACCTGGTGGATTCCCGAGATGACATTAACACACCACCCCACACACTTCTGAATCGGGGGTTTGAGTTGTTTCTAAGAAGAAACTCTGTCACTGAACCTTCTTGCAGTTTCTGAAGCTGACCTGACAAAGAATTGAGTAAAAAATTAAGTTGGTAGGCCATGATTCAGTAAATTAACTGAAGTCACACACTCATCGTTCATAAAATAAAAGAATTGTCTATTTATTTTGAGTTGGGTCTCACTTTGTCACCAAGGCTGGAGGAGTGCATTGTCACCATCATGGCTCATTGCACCCTCGACTTGTGTGCGTGTCACCACGCCTGGCCGATGTTTTTGTTTTTTGGGTTTTTTTTTTTTTTGGTAGAGACAAGGTCTCATTGTGTTGGCCCAGGCTGGTCTCAAACCCCTGGACTCAAGCAGTCCTGCTGCCTTGACCTCACAATTGCAGTTGTGAGTCACCACACCCAGCTTGTCTTCATTAAATCATGAAATATTTGCACAGCCTTTTCAAGTAATTGTAGCTATTCTTCTTAGATACTATAATAAAATGCAAAAGGCAGTAATTTCTCAAAGATTAGTTGCAGTATGAAATAGGAAACCCTAGCAGTCCTACTAATGAGATTTTAACTCCATGGAAAATAGACCTTTTTGTCAGTACGATTTGGTGGTATCTAATGTTGGATTAAGATATGAATATGTTTGCAAATGCTCATATATGACTATTAAATGGGGTCTATTCTGACCTGCCTTAATGGTCATGTATTAAAGACCATTGTGCAGAACTGCTCTGGATCAAATAATAAATTAGCCTGAATTTGACAAAACGTACAAGTCATGTTTTCGCCCTATAATTATACATTTTTCTTTTTGAATAAACTATTCACAAATTCTTAATTCACATGTTATTTTTTGAGGCATATATTTTAAAGTACTTATATAACCTTACATAATTTTGCTTGCAAGAGTTTTGTGACATCTAAACCAAATAGAGTCATGCATTGCTCAGCAACAGAGATACATTTTCACAAACATGTTCTTAGGTGAATTCGTCATTGTGTGAACAGTGCACTTATACAAACCTAGATGGCATAGCCTACACCTAGGCTATGCAGGAGAGCCTGGTGCTCCTAGACTACCTTTATAGCATGTCACTTGGTGATGATGCCTCCCTGCTTGTTTACCTGTAGTGGAGAAGATTGCCCTGTGATTTTGATCTGTGGTTTCCTTGTTTAGCCTGTAGTGGAGAAGATTGCCCTGTGATTTCGATCTGTGGTTTCCTTACCTGTTGATCTCAGGACCCCTGAATACTGTTGATCATTATTGAGAATCCCCAGAGAACTTTATAACACCAGGTTATGTGTGTCAACATTGTATTAAAAATCAATTCTTTCTAGTTGCTTTAATTAGAAAAAATTGTTTAAATATTTATTCATTTAAAATTAACAGTAATGAGCACATGAATATAAATGACATTTGAATGAAAAATAACTATATTTTCAAAACAAACAGTAATGAAAATGGCATTGTCTTGTTGCAAACCTCTTCACTGTCTGGTCTGATAGAAGACAGCTCATTTCTCATCATCCGTTTTGCATTCAGTCTCTTGTATTAACATTGTTTTTGTTGAATATATGAAGAAAACCCATTCTCATACAAATAAGTAGTTGATAGAGGGAAGAGTATTTTAACAGCCTTTTCCAGTAATTGCAGCTATTCTTCTTAGATACTATAATAAAATGCAAAAGGCAGTAATTTCTCAAAGATTAGTTGCAGGATGAAATAGGAAACCCTAGCAGTGAGTTTTTTGTATTCTGTTACACTAAAACCCATAGTTCTAGCTTGCATGTTGAAGGAATTTATTTTGTCCATTGTGTGACTTTGTAACCTGCATTGTTCACTTGGAGAATAATTGATTCACACAGATCTTCTAAATGCTAGCAATACCAAAAAAACACATGTACTGACATCAATCTCATCACAGAAAAAGGTCTCAAGTATTAGAAAACGATGAAAATTGTTCCAAAATTCTAATTTTGCTTAAATGCTCAAATGTTATCATTGGCCATAATGATAAATTTCCTTGAAGATACAGCCTTTCTTTGTCATCTTGAGAAAATGCCTGCCCCATTCCAAATAGCCATAGTTTGTCAGTTGCTCTTCCCATCAGAAGTGGCGTTCCATGTAAAGCACCTGGTTTCCCTCACAGTATAGTTGCCCAAGTGCTCTTCTTCCCAACAACCATATGATGCTGGGTGTATGGCGGGGTACTTCACTGGGCTGCCTACAGAATGTTCAGCACTCTGTGCTTAGGGGTTCGCGTTGTGAGAATACCTGTGTCGGCTTCATCAAGGACATTCTTAAGTGAACTTGGCATTTGAACTGTGAGTGCCAGCTGATGAAGAAGGGTCCTGTCGGCCGGTGCTGCTGGCTTGCTGTGTGCTCAGGCCCAGGAGTCCTACCTGCTGCTGCTGTTGTACCATCAGGCACATCTCAGCACTGGACAAAGCATGTGACTTCTTAGGCTGTTGCGAAGTCAAGGAGGCCGACACTTTTTTACTGTTGCTCTCATTATTATAACACCAGTTGCTAAACTGTCAGACCAGAGGTGTAATTTGATGGCACCACTGTCTTCTGTTTGAGCTGTTCACCTAACAGAGGTCAGCCAAGTCACACTGGCCTCACTGAAGCTGTTCTTCTGAACTCCATTTACGACCTTATAGCTTACCTGGGAAAGCAACACACTGTACATCATCTGTGAATAAAAGAAGAGGTGATTGAGCATTTTGATCACCTCCTGTAAGACCAGTGGTACTTTAAGTTCATGTAAAAAGTTATTCAACATTTAAAGAAGACTGTTCATATTTTGTTTTGTTTCTTCCAGGTCGTTTAGGCCAGTTGGGTTTGAAGGAAGGATTTCCATCTGCTGTGAAAAATATTAGTTCAGTTATTGGTATGTTTATACAGCATGCTCAGGATGAAGGTAAAACTCTTGTTTATGAAAATTGCTTTTAACTAACTAGCATTTCTCTTACTGTTAAAGCATTTTTGGGGTCCTTACTATGTACTGTGCTCTGTGCTTCTCTCACTGCCTTGTAGATTAGGGGGTATTTGCAAAACATTCTTAGCATTAATATTTATGTGGGTCTTGTGTTACTGTTTGTTTAAGTGGTAGCAGCTCTCTCTTTTGGGCAGTGCTACTCTAAGGAAGAGGGACCTCTTCTCTCCCTGGGGCTAACATGCAATCTCAGAGCCTGTACCGTGTGACCCCTCACAAGTGACTAAGCGGGGCCTCCCAGGCAGAGCTGTGTCTTGATGACCAAATGAGATCACTGTGTAACACAAGGAGTGAGATGCCATGTGTCATTGCGTACTTAGCTCAGGAGAGAACTTGGGGAGCCGGAAGCCTCGTGAGCACGTCTTCGTGGTGGGGATTTCTGTTATCATTTACATATTGCATAGCATATAATTTTATGTCTTACTCTTTTACGGGAAAAGTTTAACTTAAAGTAACCTTCATAAGCGATGAATCTCATTTCTATTTTGAATATTGTGTAATCAGTGAATAACACAGTTGAGTAACATCCCATCAGAAATGCACAAAGTGATATTTTAAATACTGCGTGGCACCCAAGATAATCTTAGCCTGGTAGATTCTTTGTCTTCAGCTTTCAGTGGAAGACTTGATACGTTGAGCTGCATGAGAACAGTGTTCCTCGTTAAGGTGCTTTCCCTGAAGCTTCTTCTTTGACTTCAGGGTAGCTGCTGATGGGACATACGTTTCTTCCATATGAAAATGTACTCTTTCACAGCTCAGGTTGTTTACCTACAAAAAGATAGTGTGCAGAGTAGGGCTGAGGAGGCTGTCTTACCGACAGATGCGGACTCAGTCTTGCTGGAGTGGGTGTAACCTAGAGGCTTGTGATCCTCCGCCTTCGTGGGGGGAGGAGGAGCTGATGTCGGGGTCTGGCACAGGTTAGACACTGTGCTTGGCACGGCACAGAGTGGTCCCCAAGCCAGGCGTCAGGCAGATGGCCTTGTCCTTATTTTATGCATGGGGAAACCAAAGCCCAGAGAGGAGTTGTTAGCCACAGGTGAGGCCAGGAAGTGCCACCGCAGCTGCTCCTCGGGTCTGCCGACCCAGAGCGCAGTGCTTCACGCCACACATGAGCTCCTGTTTATGAAATTCTCTTTGTAGAGCTTCTCTCGCTGTTGAATTTTTTTTTTTTTTAACCTTTGATCATGGCTTTATTTAGGTACCATACTCTGCACTTCTCTCATGTTTGTAGACCTGGGGAAACTGATTTGAAAAGCTGCAGTTCTACTGCATCTTCAGCATGACCACGAACATTTGGCTTCTGTGTTGTGTTTATTTGAAATGTTACTAGTTTATTCTGTTGGATAAAACTGAAATTCAGGGGCAACCCTCTTTCAGGTCCCTGCCCACTTAGGAGCTTTTTTGTCTTCCTAATAAACTCCCGCAAAAAAAAAATCCAAAAAACAAAAAAACTGAAATTCAGGTTGAGTATTCCTTATCAGAAATGCTTGGGACCAGAAGTCTTTCAGATTTCAGATACTTTCAGATTTTGGAATATTTTTATTATACTTAACAGCATTCCAACTCCAAAAATCTGAAATTTAAAATACTCCAGTGAGCATTTCCTTTGAGCGTCCTGTCGGTGCTTAAAGTTTCAGATATTGGAGCATTTTAGGTTTCAGATGTTTGGAATAAGAATACTCAACTTGTATTTAGTTAATAATAAATTTTAGTTAAATAACACCTAAACTATTTAACCTGAATTATTTAAATTACATTTTAACTCAGTTAAATTTTATTTAAATAACTCCTCAACAAATTTATCCTAAAAGAGAACTGTTGTAATAGACTGTAATTTGTAACTTTGCTATGATCTAGAATCATATGCTGTATTTTATTAAAACTGAAACCTGGGAGTGTGATCCTTCCAGAATGACTGTGGAAGCCCAGTGGAGCCATGAGAGGCTGGGAGCATTGAGACCCTCCCCCTTCCAGAACACTTAGCCGTCCTCAGGACACCCTGTTTATTTGTAGACAGTTCTTAAATTAATTTTTTATTGAAAGACCTTTTGATATACTTAATTTGTATTGCTGGCAGAAGAGACTCTACATTTGAATGGTATTTCAGTAGATTCTATCATTAAAGTTTTGAATAACAAATCTTTTTTTGTGTTCTGCGTGACCTGAAATCTCTTTTCAGATATACCGTGGGGTATACAGTTAGCAGCTGTGTATGCTCTTTGTGACTTGAGTCCCAGCAATCCATTAGAAATCTCCAAGATCCTGGAAGCCTGGCGGAGAGAGGCCTCTCAGAGCATTCCGTCTGCGATAGTCAGCTATCTGGAGGAAGTCAACGCACTGAGTGCAGAGGGGCTCGGGTGACCCGGACGCCACTGGGGCTCAAGAAGTGCCTTGACACATTGTGGACATAAAGAGGTTGATCAGCTTTCAGGATACAAAGGGAGGCTTAAACAAGAAAGACGCTAATAGACAGACAGGAGGCTCTTCTCATCGTTTGGCAGGGAAACAGGAAAAACAAGCAGTTGATAGTTGGTGTTCCCTAAATCACTTACATTTCACTTACGGCTGTTGTGATCATGTGACGTGTATGGATTGTATTATTGTGTCTGTCAAACAACAAAAACTTGAACTTAGCCCTTTTTTTGCTGCAGAAAGTGTCCTTTTAGTGGCTTTTTAAAATTGGCATTTTATAATGAACTTACCAATATAAAAACATGATTTGGTTCCTGAGCTAATCCTGGACTTGTGCTCAAGTGAGTGACTAGGAAAAAATAAATTGGCAAACAAAGACCTGGAAGAGTGTGGGGTGTCATAGCTGGGCTGCAAAAGTTGACTCCAGGTACATTCGTCATTGATCAGAGCAAACATGGAGAGCCCTTAGCAGAACCTCACTTGGATGCATTTTCTTCGTATCTCTACAGTTCTTAAACATATTTTACTGTGTGTCAGGAAAGGAACTGAAGAGCAGTTCTTGTGTCCATGACGTGTAAATGAGCAGTTCCGAGGTGACCGCCGCTAGCTCGGTGTGCTGTGTATGTTACATGTGGACTGTGTATGATGTGTCTCACATTTGATGATATTCCACTTCGGAATTTTAGTATTTGTATATAGCAAATGGGTTGAATAACTCACCGTGGTTCTGATTTGTCTTATATGCATCATTTCTTAAAATTCTTGTATGTGTTTTTTATAATAAAAAATAAAAAGTAAGCTATGCATATTACCGTTCTGATCAGTTAAGAGTGACACTGGGCATTACTTCTGCTCTACCAAAGATGAAGAAAACACCCAAAGAGAGGAGGAAACGGCCGTTCCTCAGGTGACATAAGTGTTGCGTTGCCAGTGTTTACCTTGCTTTGCAAGTTCATCAAGATGCCTTAGTGATAACTGATAGTCAAGTGGCCTCATGACTGGGTTTTTTGTTTGATGACAGTTGCTGCCCCTTAGCAATCACATTTGATGGCTGTTCTGGTACTCCTTCCTCCTGTCTTCGTAAGTAACTAGCCAGCATCACTGAAATGTATATGTATCTCTGCACTGCCTTTAGGAAGATTTCTGTTGGTACATTCTTCTACCAATGACTGTTGAGCATATCCTCTTCGCCAGGTGCCTTCCCGGGAGGAGCTGGTCACAGGCACTTAAGAGTCAGATTCTCAAAGAGTGGGGATCTATGGGTAGAAAAGAAAAGACTAGGCAAGTAATCACCCAGTGAATGCAGCCGTCATCAACTGGGGCCAGTGCAGTGTAGAGAGCAGCAGGGAAGATGCTTTCCACAGTTGGTCAGAGCCTTTCTCAGGAGGCAGCATGACGAGGACCTGGCCGGAGGGAGCCAGCCTTAAAAGCAGGGAGGAGTGGCGAGTGTCCATGAGATCAGGTGAGGCAGGAACCTGCAGCCACTCAGGGCAGCTGGAGACACATGCGTGTCGAGTGGCGTCAAGGCTCAAGAGATGGCACGTGAGATTCCAGTCCCTGGGCCTGTTCGAGGAAAAGGGCAAGAGGTGGAGTGGGAAGATCTGCAGGGAGACTCCAGCGGCAGGTGGAGGTGGGCATCACGGGCGCGGCGCTGATGGTCAGGGTGGGTGAATTCAAAATCCACCTTGGCGGTTGAATCAAGGTCATGCGCATGAGTGGAGTTGAGGGCAGGGAAGAATCGAGGAAGCGTCCCAGGTCACTGAGTTGGGCACCTGGGCTTGGGGCAGGTGTGCAGGTTTGGTGGTAGGAATTGCAAATCTTGAGCTTTCTGTCTGGGGTATGGGAACCACGAGCCATCCAAGTGGGGGTGGCAGAGACCTTTTACAGGCAAAATTCTGTCGAGTGGGGCAGAGCTTTGGAAGTGGATGCCTATGGAGGCTACTTGAAGCTGGTGTATTTGTGTTTTCACCTAGGGAGAAAAATACCTTCCCCAGCATTTCCTGTCATCTGCAGTGGTGTGGAGAGGGTGGAGCGGAAGAAAAAGGCAGTGCCTGAGGTGGGCGAGGGCAGCCTTGGTGCCTGTCTCCGGTCCAGGCACTGGCCGCGGCCTGTGCCATGGAAACTGCGAGCTCAGGTGAGGGGAGTGTCGGTGGGTGGGAGTGACCTTGGTGAGCATGTCCCACTAGGGATGGGCTGCAGAGGGAGGGAGAGAGAAGAGCAGGGGTAGGCTGCTGACAGTTTGTGGGAGCTGTGCCTAGTGAGTGACTCGGTCAGGTGGGCCAAACATTTTCTAGCCTCAACAATTCTGTGTGCTTCTAATTAGTGGAGATTAGACACACTGCTATTTTCTGCTGTTAGCACCAGAGCTGACTCTTGGTTGCCATTCTTCAGATCGCCACCGTGCCTTGAGTTTGTGATCTGACAGTACTCATAAGTGGGCCTGAGGTTGCTGAGGTGTTGTGTCACATCAGAGAGTGAAACGATTTTAAGCTGCTATAGTTTCTGGTACCCAAGCAGGACATTGTTGTAAAGTTTTACCACTTAAACAAAAAAGTTGTATAAATACAAAAATGAATGGACACTTCCACCTGGAGTAGAGTGGGGCTTCAACTAGAGTCGTTCTCTTGACCACACGGGTACAGGTGGCACAAGCCGGCCTCTGCAAAGCTCAGCAACAGACCCCTGTGGCAGTGGTTCTTGCAGTTCACACAATGGCAGTGATGCAGGAAGCCGTCACAGCCCAGAAAGCAGAGGAGGATGGGGAAGGGCAGTCAGTCACAAGTGCATCTGACCTTGGCACTCATGACATTCCTTCCAGAGGATTCTGGGATTCTCATTCCAAGCACAAACTCAGCCTAAATGTGATAGGCCAGTTTTACGCTTCAGATTGTAATTTTTCTCAGAGTGCTTTGGTACATTGGTTAATTTGGTTTTTAAGAGAGGATGTGGCAGTGTAACTCAGCAAATTTATTTTTTTTAAAGCTAAATTTGTACTTGGGAAAGGACACAACTGCGCTGCCACCATTAGAGGGCACTGTGACCTTGCCAGAACAAGCGGTTCAGCCTAGAGAAGGCGGGTCACTCAGGTGCAGGGTGCACACTGAGAGCCTCGTTATTAGGGAAACGTATTTGTTTCTACCTGGGAATTAGTGGTCCTGCCTAGCTCCAGTATCTCCAGAAGCAAATGGGAAATATGTGGAAAGGATCACATGTAATATTGTTATTTGAGAGCATATTTTAAAAAATAAAAAAGCAAATACTTTGCCTGTTTGATCAATTTTTTTTCTGGTGATTTTTTAATGGTCCTAAAGCAAAGTGGCTTGACACCCCCCCCCCCCCCCAAAAAAAAAAGAAAAGCGGCCAGGTGGGTAATTGGTGGTGACGGTGAGCGGGCAAGTTCTGACACTCACCTGATGAACCCGCAGGCCTCCGCCCTCCCAGCTACTTTGTGTCTTCAGGTCACATCTGTGGTCTCTAGATGACTCCCCGGTGCCCCCGGTCTTGATACATTTCAGAGGACGTTTGGGACGAGAAGGAGGCAACCGTATTCGCTCCTTCCGCCATCTTGAAGTGCATCCAGTCGCTAGCGCTTTTTGTTTTAAATTTGTTGCATAGTCTTTAGGAATATTTCTTGGTAGTCATAAGTTGCTGCTCCGAGACAACCTCACCCTAAGCCTCACCAGTATACAACGGACAAACTCGACAGAGGAAGCGAGGGGCTGAATATGTACAGCATGCCTCCCACGTCCGCCAGCCGCGCCGCTCGGCCGTGTTTTTATAGGTCGACGTGTGTTGTCATGCATCGGTTTTAATAGCGTCGCTTGCAATGCAGTGTGTACTGGCTCTTAATATTCTCACGTTAGCTTTGCATCATGGCGTGCGTGGACCAAATCAGTGAGGGGCCGGCGCTGGAATGTCCTCTCCCTGTCGCCAGGCCCTGCCCTCCGGAGACGGCGCTGCTGACTGGCGGGCCTCGGCTGCCCGGGAGGGATGCCAAGGCTGGCGGACGACTAAGGGTTGGAGTGCTGGGCCGGACCCTGGCGCGGCCCCACCCACCAGAGTCCTGCCCCCTGCGTGGCCACGCCCTCAGTTCCGTTCCCCGCGCGGCCACGCCCCCATGGTCCCGCCCCCGGCGCGGTCACGCCCCTCAGAAGCCTATTCCCGGCGCGGCCCCGCCCCCGTGTCTACCCCTGCCGGCAGCGCCACACCTCCGCCTCTCCGGCGGTCGCTCCCAGCCACCGCGGGGCCGTACAATCTGCGACGCCCCCTCCCGCTGCGCAGACGCAGGGGCCGCGTGCGTGCGCCTCCCCTCGGGAGCTGTCGGGGCGGGGGGAGGGCGGCCCGCGGGCTCGGTTGCTGGGGCTCGTCCCCCTCGGAGCTGGGGCTGCCGGAAGGCACGCCCAGGCCCAGGGCTTCACGGCACTGTGGCCGCCGTCAGTCCGCCCTAGAGTCGTGTTACTGTCTTCCAGGAGAGGTGTGCCTGCCCAAAACTAAACACGACCCTGGCCCTGCCTCACAACACGCAAGGTGTGCTTCAGAAAACACGAGGACTTGGTCACTTTTCAGAAGGTCTTTTGGACAATGACTCCAAATGCCTGAGAAACCAGAACCATGTTGTGCCGACTGGAGGCGCTTTCACTTAAGAAGGGAAATCCGCTAGGCCTGGACTCACTCCTGTAATCCCAGCACTTTGGGAGGCCGAGGCGGGGGGATGGCCTGAGCACAGGAGTTCGAGATGAACCTAGGCAATACAGCGAGATTTCGTGTCTACAAAAAAGAAGAAGGAAAATCGTGACTTCGAGTTTAAGAAGGGTGTTCGGACACCTTCCAGTCTGAATTTCTGTACCTGAGAGTCAGCCTTTATTTGCATATTGAAAATCTGTTTGTTATATCTGCAGTGGAGCAGAAAATAGAATTTTTGAAGTGCTCACTCCTGACCTTTTCTATTTTGTGTTTTTAAGGAGACGACAGAAATTCAAACCCTTTCACTCTGGCAATCGTCCAGAATGATATTTTAAATGCATCCTTCTGTTTGTGAGGCTTATTTGTTTAGTGACGAGGAAATAAGTTTTCTGGATTCTGAAAAACTGAAGGTGAATATAATTCTAGAAACGGTATGCTCACTTGGTTTTTTTTTTTTTTCTGGCTTTCTTTAGCTGCATATTCCTGTTTTTTAAGACACTTAAGAGAAAAGCAGTGTTCTTGTGAACGGCTTTGCTTTTGTTCACAGGTTGAGCTTTATATTGTGATCTTTACGCGACATTCCTTTTCATTCGAATTCCACCATTATGGCCAAGTGAGGGAAGAGAGAGGAGTCAAGGAGTCCGAGATTTTGAAACGGAAAAGCCCCCGGGCCCGACTCCCCAAGTCGTCGCTGTTATTTTGACCAGCCGCAACAGACCAGCCTTGTGAGCCGAAAACGTGTCCCTTCAAATCCCTCTCTCGGCACCGGCTCCGGCAGGCCAGCAGGGGGCGCTCGGTCTCCCGTAGTGCGCCCCGCCGAGCCCGCCCCTCTCCTGCTCCCCCATTCCTCCCTCCCCACCAAAGCACACAGGCTCGGGGGAGAGAGAAATACGTGGCTGTTCCGCACCAACCTGGGGCCATCACCCTTTTCCCAGACGTGCTCCTGGTGCGTGTCTTCTTTCGTTTGGTTGGGTTTTTTCGATTGAAAAACATAGTTTACTTCGAAAATATTGTTAATGCCCAGTTGAGCTGGCAGAAAATAAGGAAATGTCTTAAAAGTGAGAACTGACAAAAAAAGCTTAAACCCACAGGAGTAAGGAGCACGGCAGCCCTTTGCCCTGGATTTGAAGGGGGTGGGGCATAGACCTGTCTCGGGGCACACAACAGATTGAAGGTTACTGGCCACACAGTAGGGCAAAGGAGCCAAAAGAAAGGGGAGTGAGACCAGTGACAAGCCCACCCCATAAAACCAAGCAAGAGTCCCATTAGGAGAAATCTGTGGGGTAAGCAAAAATAAAGTAAAATGAAAATGAAATGAAATAGTCCCATAGAGGATGAAGATGGGGATACTGACCTACCGCCATCATTCTTGCTCTAGGTAGATCAGAGGACAAAACACAAACACAACAATATCTCCCCTTAAGGATTCCCACCCAAGGGCCTGCACTCACAAATGCGGGAATGTACACCTCTTAGTGGGGCTCAGTTTCCCCAAGTATGTTTAGAGCAACCCCAGTTTAGAGTACCACCAAGCACCTGGAAAGGAAAAGGTGAATCCTCATTAGATGAAAGTTACGAGTTATCTTAAATCCAGTCCTTAAAGAAATTCTTTCAGATAAAGTCCCAAGGATAATGAGTCCATACTCATACTCACAAAATTTCTAAACAGATGATAAATTTACAGAAACAGCAAAACATCATGAGAGAATTTTCAGGAATAGCAAACTATACTCAGAGTCAGATTTACCGCATTTTGTGTGTATTTATCACGTTTAGAGTATATAAATTATATGCATTTAATATGTTTAAATAAGAGTGGAATATGAAAGGAAAAAAGAAGAGATTAGCAAAAACTTACCAAACAGATTTGAACAGGAACAAAATGGCACTTTTAGAAACAAAAAGATACACACACACACACACACACACACACACCCCAAATATTTCAAAGTCTAAAGCCAGGGAACAAGATAAAAGCAGATTAGTTGCAAATGATGAAAGAATTTATGAAAGATAAAATTTGAAAAACCCAGGAAACAACACAGACAAATTGACAGACATTAGAAAACACAGGGCACGGAAGATATCTCTTCTGCTTAGAATGTAGAAAATGACAAGAGATGGTTGCTCTCAACTTAAAAACCCAAACAGGATGTACAAGTCACAAAAATCATAGTATTTCTAAACCCATCAGAGAGCTGAAGATTAAATGAATGATTTAAAATGATTTGAAAATGATAATAAGTGAAAATAGCTGATTTATCAGAGGAGGGAAGAGATTCTCATTCCTGGGGCAAATGCAAGAGAAAGAGGACTTGACCATAGATAGAGATAAGGAGAAATTAGCATGAACTTTAACAAACTTATAACCTCTTATGACTGAGAGGTTAGAATTCTGAGGAGCCCCAGGAGTGAAGTAAGCCTTTCCACAGGCCCTCATCTAATGCTCAGGATCACTACGACAGAGCCTGAAGTGGAGGACCAGACAGAAACCTGAAGATTTCCCCGAAGTTCAAGGCACCTTCTGCCAGTCCCAGCAATCACCTTCTAAGGAGGAGAGAAACAAAGCATGACATCTGAGATGAGTCAGTCTAAGACAGTCCATGCTCAGCTGCCAAAGGCTGGACATAAACGAGACCTGAGAGAATCCTACTCTCCTCAAAACATTCAAGACTTTCAACTGACAACAGATGCAGGAGGGGCAAGAAGGTGGAAGAAGCCCCTTTCAGGCCTTCGAGACAGAGCAAGACCACCACATGTGTCCCGAAGCCTGGGCTGGACTGCAGAGCACCAAGAATTCCCCAATGACACACAAAACTATCACTTGCATTGTAAAGGTGTGTGGGGGGAGAGAGAGAGAGAGAGAGAGAGAGAGAAGGAAGAAAACGAATATGAGAATCTTCCATGATTTGCACAAGTGGTGATTTGGGTGACATGAAGAAATGATAGGATACTTGCCAGTGCTCAGACCCCAAGCACTGCAGAATGAGAAAATACTGAGCCCACTTTCAAAATATGTGAAACTAGTAATGAATTGAAGCAAATTTAGCTTGCCAAAAAGCTCAGACACAGCTTAACTGCAGAGTAAATTAATTCAGTCACTCAAAACTTGTGGCCTGAGACAAGACAAGAAGTGCCCTTTGCTAAAGGAAATATTATCAACTTCAGTCTCTACTGTTCTGATATCTTAGGATGAAGAAAGAAACAGCTGATAGCAGTAGACCAATAGATGGCTGAGATGTTGGAATTATTTGACAGGGGCTTTAAAATAACTAGAAGTGTCTAAATAATCTTTTGGAAAACGTATATGTTATGTATGAGAAGATGGAGATTTTATGAGAGTCATGGAAAGATATTTAAAAAATTAGCTAGAAATGTTAGAAATAATAATTACAATATTGAAAGTAAATGTTTTATTGAGTTTAATAATAGAGTTACTCAACAGAGGAAATAATCAGTGAACACGAGGACAGATTAATAAAAAGTATCTGAACTGAAACACAGAGAAAAAATAGCAAATACAGAATAAGCATAACAAGGTGAAAAAAACAGAATAGGTGATAGTGTCTTTGTGGAACAATATCAAATGGTCTAACATATGTATAAATGGGGTTCACAAAGGAAATGAGAGAATAAGGAAGAATAAATATTTAGTAAAATATTTGCTGAGAATGATCTAAAATTGTTGAAAGACATAAACCCACAAATTCAAAACAACACAAAAACACCAATCAAGAGAACTACAGTGTACCTAAACACATCATAGTTAATTGCTGAAAATTCAAACTAAAGAGCAGATTTTAAAATGAGCCAGAGAAAAAATACACATTATGTACAAGGAAATAAAGATAAGTGCACTCCAGTCTGGGCGACAGAGAGAGACTCTAACTCAAAAAAAAAAAAAAAAAAAAAAGATAAGTACGAGGGGAACCCCCCCAAAATCCCAGAATTATCTTTTGAAGGTGGGCCCCTGTAGTACAGGTTTCCCCTACTAGGTAAGTGTTCCAGGAACTCACCAGCATCAGTGTACCAGCTAGCGTTGTTGTGAGAGGCTACGTTTGACTTCAGTGAATTATTTTGGGAATTATTCTTTCAGCATGCTTGCCCATTTCAAGATGTATGATTTATGAGCACACTGGCCAATACTACACTGAATGTTCAGCAGTTTTGCATCAAAATAGGCATGAACCCCAGGTCCCACACTCCTTATTCATCCAATCTCAACCAGAACAACTTTTTTTTGTTTGTTTCCCCGGGTGAAAAAAAAGTCCTCAATGAGAAACATTTTTCCATTGTGGAAGAGGTGAAACAAAAAACAGCAGAAGACTGAAAGGTAGAATTGACAAGCTCAAAAACTGTTTTAAGTGGTGGAAAAAGCACCTGGATAGGTGTATTGATCAAACAAAAAGTACTCTGAAGGTGACTGAAGTTTAAATGTGTAAGAATAAATGCACAATTTTTTATAAATAAAATTCAGGTTTTTTGGGCCCTCCCATGCAGTCACTGACTTTTCATCAGCTGTAATAGTGCTCAGAAAATAATGGAAGGATAGTCTCAAAGTACTGAAAAAACACACAAGAGCATGCATGCACATATATACACAAATACACTCACATACAAATAACTATCAACCTAGAATTCCTTATCCTGGAAAAAAAAAGCCTTCAGAAATGGAGATAAACTCATCGCAAAATATTAAGTGCTGAATAATTTCATTATTACAATAACAAAATTATAGAAAGGGAAGATATATTACTGGTTCTCAGGGGTCATGGATTGAAAAACCCAGGAAACAACACAGACAAATTGACAGACATTAGAAAACACAGGGCACGGAAGATATCTCTTCTGCTTAGAATGTAGAAAATGACAAGAGACTGTTGCTCTCAACTTAAAAACCCAAACAGGATGTACAAGTCACAAAAATCATAGTATTTCTAAACCCATCAGAGAGCTGAAGATTAAATGAATGATTTAAAATTATTCATTTAAATCATAGAGAGGAGTGAGTTAAGTATTACTTTAAAAAAGGGCAACATGAGAAATCCTTGAAGTGATGAAATTGTTATGTATCTTGACTGTATCAATGTTTATATCTTGGTTATGATACTATACTATAATTTTAAAAGATGCTATCACTGGAAATATCAGTAAGATGTGTGGGATCTCTCTGCATTTCTTATAAATATATGTAAATCTACTGTTATCTAAAAATAAAAAGACTGATTTTAAAATGAAGGTCAAATAAATACATTTTCAAAATATAAAGTCTAAGAAAATTTCTCCCCACCAGACCTTCTCTTTAATAAATACTAAGATAATTTTTTTCAGACAGAAGAAAACCTATAATAGATTCAACTCTGAATCTGTAGGAAGCCCAAGCGTTTAAGAATAAGAAAGGGTACATATGTGTATAAATATATTTTAAAAACAACCTTATAGCTATGTGTTTGAGAGAGAGAGAGAGAGCATGTCTATTCTTTAAACTGTGCATATATTTCCACAAATGGTAAATTTCCTCATTTAAAAAAAGTAGAAAGAGAAAAAATGCCATCTGGAGAGTGTCTGTCACATGGGCCGTGCCTCGCGTGGGGGATGAAAATAAAGTGCTATTTTGACAGCAAGGAGACCGACAGTGATAAACAAACGTATCGAGGAAGTGAGAGCAATGCCATGGAGAGGAACCGGAAGAGGAATTGACTTGCATGAGCTCATCTCACACTCTTGGGTTTCCAAAACCTGCACAAACACTGGTTTCCAAAACCTGCATCAATCGCCAAATGGAAGGAAGTGCACGTTGCTACTGTGCATTACAGTCGGGCCTGGGACAACACGGGTTTCTTCTGTGCAGTTTTGCTTTTGCCTCTGCCACCCTGGGGACAGCAGGACCAACACCTCCTCTTCCTTTCCAGCTACTCAGCGTGAAGACGACAAGGATGATCCACTTCCCCTTAGTGATCCACTTCCCCTTAGTGAATAGGAAAATTATTTTCTCTTCCTTGCATTTTCTTCTCTCTAGCTTACCCTACTGTCAGAATACAGTATGTCATACTTGTATCATACAAAATATATAGTAATCAACTGTTGTGTTATTGGTCAGGCTTCCAGTCAACAGTAGGTTATTAACAGTTAGGTTTTGGGGGAGTCAAAAGATTTTTTACTACAGGGGAGCTCAGTGCCCCAAACCCCCATGTTGTTCAAGGGCCAAGTGTAATTAATACTTTGTAACTAAAACTTTAAAATGTGCCTTGGCCAGGCTCGGTGGCTCAGCCTGTAATCCCGCACCTTTGGGAAGCTGAGGTGAGTGGATTGCCTGAG
>NW_007231507.1:732665-746129 GCF_000164805.1 Carlito syrichta | reverse complement strand
CACTGCACTCCAGTCTGGGTGACAGAGTGAGACTCCAACTCAAAAAAAAAAAAATGTGCCTTGCGTGAGATCAATTTTTTAAAAAAGAAACTTGATCATGAATACACTTTATACAAAATCAAGTTGAGATGGATTATAGACTGAAATGTAAAGACAAAAGCAACCATAAAAATTCAAAAAGCAAACATGGAAGACTGTATTTGTGATCTTGGGGCAGGCAAAGATTTCTTAGGAGACAAAAGGCATGCTCATAAAATAAAAATGATAAATTAGACTTCATCGAGATAAAAAATTCACCACAAAACATTATCCATAAAACAAACAGGCAAGTCAGACTGTGAGAATACATTCATAAAACAAGGCATTTATATCCAGATTATAGGAGGATCTCCTAGAACTCAATAATAAAAAGACAAGCAAGACGATGTTGAAAGAAACAAAGACAAGCAGGCATTTCACAAAAGAAGATATAAAAATGATGAATAAATGCATGGAAACTGCTCAACTGTGTTAGTCATCAAGAGAATGCACATGAAAAACTCAATGAGATAATATCACATGCTTTTCTAGAATGTCTAAAACACCAGGTTGACCACAGTAAATGCTGGGAGAATGGTGGTGCGACCCCATATTACATGTTGCTGGCAAGAGTGGAAAATGGTATTAATACAACCATTTTGGCAAATTGTCATTTCTTAGAACGTTAAATATACTTCTGGTTTTTTGTTGGTTTTTTTTTGAGGGTGGGAAAATAGGAGTTTATTAAGAAGACAGAAAACCTCCCACAGGAGAGGGTAGCCCTGTTCAGCATACTTCTATCTGGCCTGGAATAGTGACTCATGCCCATAATCCCAGCACATTGGGAGGCAATGCCAGGGGATTGCTTGAGGCCAGGAGCTTGGGTAACAGAGTAAGACCCTGTTGTTGTGAAAAAAATGAAAATTATATCTGGGAGTGGTGGCACACACCTACAGTCCCAGCTAGTTGGGAGGCTGAGGCAAGAGGATCACTTGAGTCTGGGAGGTGAGCCATGATTGTGCCATGGTACTGCAGCCTGGGAGACAAAGCCAGACCTTGCTTCAAAAAACAAAATAAAACTTCTATTCTGTGACCCAGCAATTTCACTGCTAGATATTTGACCAAAATAAATGCAATATATCCATAAGAGTATTCTTATAAAAGTTTTATCATAGCCAGTCCTGAATGGTTTACTAACAGTATGGATAAACTGCTTTGTTCATTCACTGGAATATGACACAGTAACAAAAGGGAATAAAATGCCCCTGCACAGTATGTATATGTTTCAGAAATCATAGACTGAGAGGAATAAGCAAGATACAAAAAGTACATGCCATGTGGTTCCATAGACTTAAACTTGTAGAATAAGCAAGAGGCTGATGGTAAGAGAAATCCGGCGTATGCTTTGACTTTGGAGTGGGAGGCATTGACGGGTACGGGAAAGAGGTGTCTGCGTGGTGATGAAAACGTTCTGTCTTGAAGGCATTCCTATGGTACACTGGAGATATGAGCACTTCAATATGTGTACTTTTTTTTTTTTTGAGTTGGAGTCTCACTCTGTCGCCTAGAATGGAGTGCAGTGGCCGCTCCCGGCCACCGCAGCCTCGACCTGCTGGGCTCCGGTGATCCTTCCGCCTCAGCCTTCCAAGTCGGTGGAACTACAGGTGGGCACTACCACGCTCGGCTAATTTTTTTTGATATATTGTGGAGATGAGGTCTCGCCAAGTTGCCCAGGCGGGTCTCAAACCCGCGGGCTCAGGCAATCCACTCACCTCAGCCTCCCAAAGGTGCGGGATTACAGACTGAGCCACCGAGCCCGGCTATTAAAAATAAATTAATTTTGTCACCCCCGAGGCTGAGAGAGCATACTTGAAACCACAGCGGTCCTTGTATTTGCCTCTACACAGAACTTTCTAGAGGGAAAGACCAGAATTTGTGAGCAGTGTTAGGACAGCCAGCTCTGTCGCCCCCTTCTCGGCCCTCTTCCCTCCAAAGCCTCCTGTCCTGGAAGCTCTTCTGGGTTGTGGATAGCCCAGTTGATAGACCTGGCATCCTGGCTGCTCTCTGGGGAAAGACCGCTGTCCTCACCCTGTGAGGTTCTAGAAAGCAGGAACTATATGCCAGTTGGGAGGATTAATTGTAGGTGTCAACTTGCCTGGACTTTGGTGTCCATGTATTTGCTCAAACACCAGTCTACACACTGCAGATGTAATGAATGTCTATAATTGGTTCACTCTAAAGAATATCCTCAGTGATGTGGGTGGCTTCATCCAGTCAGTCAAAGGCCTGCTTTTAAGACCAAAATTTCCCCAAAACGAAGAAATTCTGCCTCAAGACTGCAGCTTAGAAACCATACTTCAGTTGCCAGGCTGCTGTCCTGGGGAATTTGGACTCCAGATGGCAACATCAACACTTCCCTGAATTTCTAGATTCTAGTGGCCTGCCCTGCGGATTTCAGACTCTTCAACCTCCGTGAGCACTGGAAGGAACTTCCTCAAAATCTCTCTTTCTTATCAATTCTATCTATCTATCTATCTAATCTATCATCTATCATCTATTTTTTATCTATCTCTCCTCTGTCGATCTGTATCTATCACCTTTCTTGTCTATATATCTATCAATCATGTATCATTTATTGTATCTATCACCTGTCATATTTATCTATATACCTATCATCTCTTATCTGCCTACTTAATCTATCATCTACCTTATCTATTTATCTATCATATATTCTATTTATCAGCTATGTTATCTATCAATCAATCATCTATCCTATCTATTTATCATCTATCATCTATCTGTCGACCTACCTATCGTCTATTCTATCTCTATTCTGTCATCTCTCAATCATTTATCCTAGCTATCTATTTACCTATCATCTACCTACCTACCTACCTACCCATCTATTCTATCTATCTGTCTATCTATCTGTCTATCTATCTATCTATCTATCTATCTATCTATCTGTATTATATTAGTCAGGGTCTCCAGAGACACAGGCTCTCTACCCCTGATGTATATGCATCCCATTTCCTTTCAGCTTTGTGTCTCTGGAGAGCTCAGACTAGCGCACACCAGCTCTGTCGCCCTCTGCTCCCAACCAGCATCCTGATTCAGAGGAAGCAGGTGGCCCGGGGTGAAAGGTCATTTATCTAGAAGGAAACATTCCTAAAGTGATTGATGAGGGTATCTTCCAGCGGGTATACTGGGACAAGGGTGCTCATATGTCTGAGTCCAGATTTCCTAAAAGAGGATGCTGTGTGGCTCATCACATAATTCTTCATGATGCACCTGTTCATTATTTTCTCAATGAAAAATAGTGGTTGGCTGCAAAATCGTGACTTGCAGTCTCCCCATTGCCGGCATGCGGGCTTTTTAATCACAATGTGCCTCTTTCTTCCCCCGGGCAATTACGTCCTTGATTACTCTGGTGTGAACCCCACAGCTGGGTGAAGGTCAGGTTCTCACTGTCATTTTCGGATGAATCCCTTGGTTATGACTGCAGCCCCAGAGTGGACTGGGGTGGGAGGGCTTTGTTCACCCACACCACCTGCACCCCTGCCCAGGTCACACCAAAGCAAGCACACACTCAAGGCCCCACTCACTTGGGGCCGCCCCTCCTGCCCATCGAGATTTATGGAGGCCCTGGCTTCTGTGTCTCCCGATGGGAAACTCTCTGGAACTGGCCCTGTAGCCTCCTGCATGCTCAATCCTCCTTCTTACAGGAAAAGCTCCAGGCTGACCCCAGTCCCTGCATGGACCCCGTGGAAGCCTGCCCTTCTGAGTGTCAGACTGGGGATGTCACCAGCACATGGCTAAATGAAGAGAATTGTGTCCAAACTGGTCTTTTTTTCTGAGGCCATAGGTTCCAGGAAAAAAGGAGCGCAAAGGTGGGATGTGAGGAGGAAGAGGGACCATGGCTCTCCAACTCCCCTCTGGAGCTCCCAATTGACTTGCGTGCCACGCCCTCGCCATCTTCTCTCTTCTTCCTTTTCAAAGGTGCAGAAAGGTAAGGGGTCTGAGAGGGGCCAGGAAAGCCTGTCAGGCTCCTGGGAGCCCTCACCCTAGATCTGACTCCACGGAAGTCCTCAGTCTCAATCTAACCTTGGACCCACGCTGTCTGCATGTCATGGGTGCGTTATTTCAGTCACCACAAAAGAAATGACCGCCTGGATGCTGCCTGTTGCTCTGGGTTGACTGTTTGGCAGGGCCTGTGGGGAAGGCCACAGTCACTGCTTGTCACATCTCCAGCCTCAACTCCTCCCCTTGGTCCCCCACCCTGCCTGTGGACAACCTCCACAGGCGCGGTGCCTCTGGGCACACCATGGTTGCTCCAGGCCTTCCCCTTCCCTGGTTCTCTCTCGTACCAACTCTAGGCTTCCCTAGCAGATCCCTAGGGCCACTCTTCTTTCCTTTCCTGGGGAGGGTGGTCTCCTGCCTCCTGCCTCTTGCCCTTCTCTGTCCAGGGTGGCCTGGGCTTTACCCCTGGTTCTGTGCAAAGGCCCTATACCTGCTTCCTCTGTTGACTGCTGCTCCTCTGGCTGACGATACCTGGCGCCCTGAACTGGGCTTTTGCCTAAGAAACTCCAAGAGCCACACAAAGTCGCCCGTGTCAATTCCTTCAAGAACACTTCCAATTATCTGAAAAGAGCTGACCACGGCTAACATCTTATGAGCAATGATGCTTTTCCTCATGGTTGGAAAGAAAGAGGTTGGAGGAGGAGCCGCAGAGGCCCAGCTGTGCGCTGTGGGTGACTCAGTGGAAGACAAACAGAGGACCCATAGAGGCCTGGCCCTGCGAGGCACGTGACTTAGTGGAGGACACACCTGCAGTGCTCTGGGGCTGAACTGCCGCTCAATTCCCACAGCGAACAGTGAAGTGAATTTATCCATTTTCCCAAGGTCAGAAAGTTCCTTGCAACACCGGTAAGTCAAAAAGAATCAAATGTAACAAAATTAAATCACACTCCAGTACTCTGATAAAATCAATATACCACAAGTCGTTTCAGAAACAACACCGGTCCCCAGGAAAAACGGTTTGTCAGGATAGTGTCTGAGGGTCTCATGGAATACCGCAATAGTATTTGTTCTCCAGGCCTTGCGCCTGGTGGTCCCTGGGCCTCAGTGCCACATGTGGCGAAGTGGCTGATGGAAGCTCTCATGGGGAGTCCCTCCGCAGCTAGACACACACATTTAGGGCTTATCACAGGTTACAAAATTATGTTGAAATTAAACAGACAATGTCTATTATCATTGTAAACACAGGCCAGGTATAGTGGCTCACATCCGTAATCCCAGCACTGTGGAAGGCCAGGGCAGGAGGATCACTTGAGGCCAGGAGTTTGAGACCAGTCTGAGCAACATAGCGAGACCTCATCTCTACCACACATAAAAAAATTAGTTGGGTGTGATGGCGTGTGCCTGCAAATGACTCACTTGTGGGCATCATCGTGGACCTTCTGCGGTTCTAGCCACACAGGGCTGAAAGTCACTACACTGCTTTCAGTTCCACAGGTCCACCAGCTCCCTGGGAGACTGGGGCAGGAGGATCGCCTGGAGGTCGAGGCTGTGGTAAGCTGTCATTGTGCCATTCCACTCCAACCTGGGTGACAGAGTGAGATTCAGGCTCGAAAAACAAAACAAAACAAAAATAACAATGGATGGAGAGAAAGGAAAGCCGCCGTTTATTAACCACTGCCCTGTACCGGGCCTATTCTCACGGTTTTCTGTATTTGGCGAAGTCGGAATTAGGAAGGGCCGTTCCAGGGACGGGACTCTGAGTGCGAAGCCTGTGCAGGCCTGAGTGCTTACCCACAGTTGGACCCTGGAGAAATCTCTCGAGTCTCTCTGCCTGACCTTCCTCATCTGTGAAGCAAAAGTGACCACGGAACTAACCTAAGAGGCTGATGGAGAATCGGAGAAAGTGACAGCAGAAATGCTGAACACAATCTCAAGTATAAATGTGCAGTAAATGCCAGCCTTTTTTTTTTTTTGGAATCAGGGTATTAATCTGTTACCCTGGCTGGAGTGCAGTGGCATGATCATGGCTCACCACAGCCTCGACCTCCTGGGCTCAGATGATCCTTCTGCCTCAGCCTCCCAAGTAGCTGAAACTGCAGGTGCACACCACTACACCTGGCTAATTTTTTAGTTTTTTTTTTTTGTAGAGACGAGGTCTCACTCTGTTACCCAGGCTGTTTTCGAACTCCTGGCCTCGTACAATCATCCCACCTAGGCCTCCCACAATGCTGGGATTACAGGTGTGAGCCACAACACCTGCTGCTTCATTTATTTAATGTGATTCTCGCCGTGTGCCTGAGTACTTGAAACCCATCCCACACTCTCCAGAAAGCAGAGCATGGAGATGGCATCCCAGTTCCAAGCGGGAGACCCTGGAATTGAACCTCCTCTCCCCCATGGCTGCTCTGTCCTTTGTCCACTGCCCCCCTCCATACCTAATCACATTTCCCATCCTCAGGCAAAAATCTGCTGAGCTGTGGTTCAGAGTGGTACCCACTGGCGAGGTCACTTGTGGGAGTCATCCCGGGCCCTTGCGCCAGACCAGCACCTTCTGTGGTTCTAGCCACACAGAGCTAAAAGTCACTACGCTGCTTTCAGTTCCACAGGTCCACAGTAAAAGCCAGTGTTTCCCAAGTGGGGAACACCAGTCTAGGTAGAAAGAAAGCAAGTTGGGAAACACAGGCGGTCTCCCCAAAGAGCTCCTGGATGTGAGAGAGGGGCCACTTTCTGACCCTCGGAGTGCTGATGTAAACAACAGACTTCCTCAGAAAACAACTGGAAGGTTGCCCCAGCTCCCCTGAGGTCTTACACAAAGTTGACCTTTCCACAGGTGTATGCAAGGTTGACTCAGAATGGAGGGTGGTAGCATTCCCACCAGGGCACATGACAAGGGTGCCAGGGCCACAGACCAGGGCAACAGGCCACGGGCACAGAGTCCCCTGGGGACAGGAGGTGAGGCAGGTTGTGGGGCCATGTGGCCGTGGGAGAACACTGGTTTGGAATCACTTCACGTGGCAGTTGTCAAGCTACTCACGTGTAAGCAATTGGATTCATCCGGTCAGCGTTTTGAAAAGTGGAGCTATGAATAGCTTTCTGCCAGAATGGTTGTGGTGCCAGGGATAGATCCTACACAGGAAATCACCATGCACATCGTAGATCAGTATGTAAATCTAGGTGACTTTAGGCAATGGACAGTTCACACCTGATATGTCAGAATCACTTATTCTATTATTCATTCATTTGTTTCTTTGTTTATTTATTTATTTTCAGCCAGGTTCTCTCTCTGTCACCCAGGCTGAAATGCGGTGACCTGATCACGACTCACTGCAGTCTCAATTTCCTGGGCTCAGGCAGTCCTCCAGCATGGCCTCCCGAGTAGCTGGGACTACAGGCATGCGCCAACACATCTCGTTAATTTTTTGATTTGTTTTGTAGAGACGAGGTCTTGCTACATTGCCCAGGCCGGCCTCGAACTCCTGGGCTCAAGCAGTCCTCTTGTCCTAGCCTCCCGAAGTGCTGGGATGACAGGCATGAGCCATCACACTGGGGGCCAATATCGTTTATTCTATAAACTAAACTATTTAATTTGGCCATTTCCTGACTAAGCAGAAAATAAAATTTTACTTTGCTTGTACATGTGTTATGTATGTACCACATACTTGACTGTGACCTGGGGGAAGTATGTCTCTTTCTGCGAGTCCAGCGGCTTCAGGAACCCTGAATGCCAGCACAGGAGCGAGCCTGAACAAGATGGGTCAATTCATCTGCTGTTCTCTTGCCCTCTTGTTTAGAAGACTTCACTAGTGGTTCACCCCATATTGTTCTTGGGAAACCTGGGTGTCTGATGATATCGGGTTTAGCCATGAGATGCATTTTTCTAAGTAGATATTTATTTCCATGATGAGCTACTGCCAAAACCCAGGTTCACATAAACCAGAGGGTTTGTATTGCAAGACTTTGGTATCTGGGGAAAAAAAAATAGGACCGTGCAACATGCTGGCCATGAAGCAGTGGACATTTCAAGGGAAACTCTCTTTAAAATGCTGTTTTGAACATTCTCATAAATTTCTTAGTTCTAGGAGCTACATTTACCTAAAGGAAGCTGAAACGTTAGTGATTTTGGAAAACAGCGGTCAGGGTATTTGAATCTATTTGGCCAAACTCACTCTCGTTCCAAATATTCTTAAGTTTAATTAAATAACTATTTTATCAATTTATTGTTTTTAGAGACAGGGTCTTGCTCTGTTGCCCAGACTAGAGTGCAGTGGCACATCATAGCTCATTGCAGCCTCAAACTCCTGGGCTCAAGTGATCCTCCCACCTCAGCCTCCCAAACGGCTGGGACTATAAGTGAGGGCCATTACGCCGAACTAATTTTTTTTTTTTGTAGACATGGAGTCTTGCTATGTTGCTCAGGCTAGTCTTGAACTCCTGACCTTGAGCGATCCTCTGGACCTGACCTCCCAAATTGCTGGAATTACAGGAATGAGCCACCATGCCTGGCCTTTTTTCTGATGCTGTTTATCTAAGGCTTCTGTTCTAATTTGTAGCCTCTGAAGGAACTATGGTTGATAAACAAGGTGGAAATTCCATCATAGTGACAGCAATGGATTTTTTCTCCTTGTGTTAATGGCTCTTGTCCGGTCTTTCTGACGCCTTGGTCTAACTCTCCAGTCCCTGCAGTTGGTTGGCGACTCCTCCATTTTGGGCTCTCTCACCATCCATCTTGGTCTTGTCCTGGGCTCTGTGTCCCCCTTCCACCCTCTGTTCCAGCTCTCTTTCACTCCAGCTCTCTCCTTCTCTCTCTCCCCCAGGCCTGGCCCTCATTCTCCTGGGTTCCTCCCTTCTTCTAAGCCATCATTCATCTGCTTTGGTACCTTGTGCTATGATGTGCCTTGTGTTTCAGACACCCTTGTCATTCCCCAACTACGTGTGTTTGTGAGAGAAACAAAACTATGCGTTTTAGGATTCAAGTTAATATTTGTCTTAATTATAAAACTTAATTTCACTGGAGAGGGTACATGCATGCTTTTATCATGGTGTCACCATGAATTGTTCTAACTCCTTGGAAATAGATTTGGCAATATGCCTCAAGAGCCTTAAGTCATTAATCCTCTTTAACCCAGTAATTGAACTTCTGAAAATCTACCCTGTAAGATTAATCTCAAACATAAGCATAAAATTGCACACAAAGATATTCATAATAGCATTAGTCATAATTGCCCCAAATGGAAAATAATCTAAACACCCCATAGTAGTAAAATGTTCTATAATAGTAAAATGATTTGAAAAATGGAAGTAAATATACCCAAATAAGATAACCAGAAACCTATTGGTGTGAAATTGAGGGAGCGGTGAAATGGGAAAGTTGTGCAGGACCCAGAGAACGAGGTTTCGGGCTGGAAATGGACAACAGGCGGGACTCTGGACAAGGTCGAGTGAAGTGGCCAGAAGTCACGCCACGTGTGTGGTTATCAAGTGCTGAACACCAAGCCACCGTAACCTTAGTTGTGCCCAACAGCAGTCATTGAATTCTGTGGGCCAGGAAATCATGCAGAGCACAGAAGGGTGGCCTGAGGTCTCATTCAAAAGACTCAAACGGCTGGAGTGACCGGAGGCTGGGCCTTGGAACCATCTGGAAGCTTCTCTCACACATCTGGTGCCTGGGCTGGGATGGCCTGAAGGTAGGGCTCCACTCTGATGGCTGAGCAAATGTCCACACGTGGCCTCTCCACATGGCTTGGCCTTCTCACTCAGGTCACTGGGTTCTGAGAAGGAGCACTTTGAAAACGAGCCTTGCACGAGGCCATGTGGTTGCTAGGTGGCCGCTTGTGACATGGCCCCCAAAGCCGTTGGGTATCATCACTTCCATCACACTGCTTGATGGAAGGGGAGGGGACACTGTTCCAGTCCCTTGAAGGGAGGAGGATTAAAGAAGTTGAGACCTTTTTATGTAAGTCACGGCACTGGGACAGGGGTAATGGGCCATTTTGCTTCTGCCTACAAGGACCTAAACACTGAGGCATGAGTGGATGAGGAAATGTCACTAGTAAGAATGCCTGGACCAGAAGACTTTGGGAATTAATAATGGAACTGAAGTCGCGTTTCCTCTGCCCGGTGCCCATGTGTTCAATCGTAAGAGAAGAACTCACAACACAAAGTGGCTCTAATGTTAAACTCTCGATGTGGAGAGCTCTTGGGCCTTGATTCCAGGACAGCTGGGGGACATGACAAGCAATAGTCCCTGCTGGCTGGACTGAAAATATTTCTACTTAAAGGTGGATGGAATTGCATCATGTTCTTAGTTTCTATGATTCACTTGTAGAAATAATTTTTTTCCTCTTGATTTTTGAGGATTTATAACCAGAAATTAAAATCCATGCCACAGATCCTGAAATTAATTGGTTTACTGTCAAATGCTCATTATATACAATGCCAGAGCGGTTCCAGGAAATGCATATGAATATATTATAGACATGGTTTATTCATATCTACCTGAGGATTCCAGGAAAAAAAATAATATATGGGATCAGTCAACACAGGAAGCTGAAAAATATACTTCTCTCTCTCTCTTTTTTTGCCCTCTTGAATTTTAGATTAAATTATAAATATTTTTAAAACTGAAATTCCTGCTCATTCAGTAATCATTCTGAACGATTATTTTCATATCTCCTGACTCAGTGTTCTTCTGTGATATTTCCTCTGAATCTCCCCATTAGCAGATTTTGCCTTGGACTATAATTTTTGTACATGTATCTAAGCCATTATGTGCCGTCAGCATATCTATGCTTAGATTATATTCTATGCACTTAGCATATGGTCCAAGTAGATACTTATTTAGCTGAATGGAATTGCTTTTTACCTGCCTTGTATTTAGATTTCTCTTTCTCTTTTTTGAATCAGAGTCTTACTTCGTCGCCCAGGCTGGAGTGCCGTGGCAAGCACATGGCCACCCCAGCATCGACCTGCTGGACTCCGGTGATCCTTCCAAGTAGCCGGAACTACAGGTGCATGCTACCACGTCTGGCTAATTTTTTGTTTATTGTAGAGATGAGGGCTCACCAAGTTGCCTGGGCTGGTCTCGAATCCGCAGGCTCAAGCAATCCACTCGCCTCAGCCTCCCAAAATGCTGGGATTACAGACTGAGCCACTGAGTTCGGCCTACCTGCCTTGATTTTAGATATGCACAACAATTAGCAGCTGGAGGTTTCAGTTTTATTTCCTCATATATTTGCAACATTAACTACTTACGTTATTCCACTTCTACTATTAAGCCTTTATTCATAATCGCTCATGATTTTCTCTTTTACTAATGTTTTATAAAATATTCTGAATTACGTATTTAACTTTTTGACATGAGTGGACAGAATGGTTTGCTGTTCTTTTGGGAGCATTCATCATGTTCCTTGAGATCAGTGCTATGAGTACCTGCACCCAGCCTATTTTGCTACATGACTCCTTGGCTGTTGGACACCTACTTGTCTTTCTTCCAATCACGGCAATTTGAGTAGGAACGGGAGTGGCCCCCGAGGAGCCGTGGATGGTGTGGTCAAATCCTGTTACGTTCTTGATGGTCATCTTCTCACTTGTAAACGAGATGTATAATACCTGTCTTACCTACATCATGAGGCTGTTTTGGAAAAAAAAAAAGAAATGCTTTGCTATTCCATAGAAAAACTCTGGGCCAGGGGCTTGGTGGCTCAGCCTGTAATCCCAGCACTTTGGGAGGCCAAGGCAAGTGGATTATCTGAGCCCGTGGGTTCGAGACCCACCCGGGCAACTTGGCGAGACCTCTTCTCTACAATAAATCACAAAAATTAGCCGGGCGTGGTGGTGTGCATCTGTAGTTCCAGCTGTTTGGAAGGCTGAGGTGGAAAGATTGCCCAAATCCAGTGGGTCGAGGCTGCAGTGGCCGGGAGCATGCCACTGCCCTCCAGCCTGGTTGACAGAGTGAGATGCCAACTCAGAAAACAAAAAAAAGAAAAGAAAAAGAAAAAACTCTGGAAGAGTTGTAATTATACATGATTCTAACGAGAGAAGTGCAGGTGCCCATCCCCCCATGCTTCAACTCCCTCCAGGCCTGAACTGATTCCCTTTCCTCACAGTGCCCTTACTCTAGGACCTTGACTCAGCCTCAGAAGCTTTCTCAACACTGTGCCAAGCGACGAACTGTGACAAAGGAGGTAAATTCACTTTAGGGAATAGTTTTTAAAATGTGATATAAGTCTAATATGACTCAACTAAAATACTCATCCCAGCGAGCTTTAGGCGTTTCCCCAGCCGTCACCCACTCAGCTCTGTGAGCTCTTCTCTGTTCATTCACATGGCGGCAGTGCCCAGCCTTTCTCCACTTTTTGCAGTGAGTCCCCTTCCTTCCCCTTTTCCCTTCCTTGTCATCCCAACCTCCACACTCAGGCTATCTGATGACCATCAGAAAGTAGCTGTGGCCTGGGATCAGAGGGAGTGTGCATAGCCTGACTCCTAACAAGGTTTCATCTCAGACCCAGCCCTCAATCTCACTCTCAAGATTAGATCTCGAGAGGAAATGGATAATAAATGAGGCTCTGTAGGACTGACTTGCGTGATTGCATTTCTCTGATCTGCCATTTTGCTTTCTTAATTAAAGTTTTTCTTTTCCCTTTGAAAACACATTATTCAGTTTGAGGTTAAGTTGTATATCTTGAAACTCCATACTCTGCCCCAACCACTACTTGGAAACTTATAATTAAGTAACCTGGCATGCTTTAATGAGAGGTAGAAACTTTCTAAGAACATTGTGTTATGAATGAATCCTGAGAGAGATTTCCTAGTTTAATGAAAAAAAATTAACACTGTAGATTCTCTCTGACACATAAAGAGGCAGGAAAAAAAGCTTTGTTAAGAAGATTAACAAGAGATGAACGTTCATTTTTTTTTTTTTTTAGTCAGAGTCTTACTCTGTCGCCTAGGCTAGAGTGCAGTGGCATGCTTGTGGCCACCATGGCCTTGACCTGTTGGGCTCAGGTGATCCTTCTGCTTTAGCCTTCCAAGTAGCTGGAACTACAGGCATGTGCCACCATGCCTGGATAATTTTTCTTGGTTTATTGTAGAAAGGCGGTCTCATCAAGTTGCCCAGGTTGGTCTCGAACCCCTGGGCTCAGGCAGTCCTCTGACCTCAGCCTCCCAAAGTGCCAGGATTACAGGCGTGAGCCACCGTGCCTGGCCGAGAGGAACATTCTTGAAAGAATGTACTAATGCATTGTACCAGGTCATCCGCCATCGCCCAGTGGACTGTGTATCTTTGATGTGTCTTCCCAGGTGGCTGCCACATGCTGATGGGCTCTGAAAGCAGGTAAAAGACTTTGTATGAAACTGCCTTAAGAAACTGGCCAGGCTCAGTGGCTCAGCCTGTAATCCCGGCACTTTGGGAGGCCGAGGTGAGTGGAT